>NC_044908.1:55969651-56139179 GCF_001633185.2 Quercus lobata
AAGGAGTACATTGAATATCACCTTTTTTTCCCTTAATGCCACAAAAAACTTTCTGGCTCTTCTATTCGATTAGACCACAAACACTCAAAGACGGAACTAGGACTTGAACTTAGTGGGGGGCAAAAAAAAAATTTGTTTGAAATTTTTTAGAAATTGGTATGTTAATACTAAAAGTTGCATCATTAGTATTGGTTCTCAAATAATTTGTATTTTTTCTTATAAATAAATTGAACATTACAATTGACTTTCCTATAATCTATGCATCCAATAAAAGTCATATTAATTATAAGGATTTATAATCAATACTTTTGTAGCTCAACAGACACTTCTTGGTTTTTTGTGTGTCCAACAAAGACACGCAGGGTTCAAATCCCCCCTTCTTCTTGTTGTAGCTATCAAATTATTTTTAAAAAAATTATAGGAATTTATCATGGTTTTAAAAATACAATTGCAAAGAGAACTAAAAAAATGAATGGTTCTAAACTTCTAGGTTCTTTGGTTCGATTCGAGTTGGACTGATTCTTTAATCTTTTCTTCATTTTAAAATCAATTTATTTAACATTTTTCCAATATTCTATATTAACCTATATTAATAACTACATGTTAACCTATCCCTTTGTTCTAAGTTCTAACAAAAGGTGTACTCTTTATAAAAAAGAAATTTAAAAAAATAAAAAAAACCTACAGGTGTACAGTGTACCCCTGTTATTGGATTGTCAGTAAGTGCCATGATTTTGTCGCTAATTGTAATAATTTTCAATAATAGTTTTGGAATAAAAGTCTCCACTTTCCACCTTTATCACTTATAGATTAAGAAAGGCACACAAGTCAACACCATACGGTAGAGAGAAAGAGAGAGGAGGGAGAAAAGATCTGATCAAAGAAGGAAGAGAGATCCATCCATGAGACCAAATCTTGTCTTTTTTGTTATCTGGTTTTGTGAATTGTCCAAAGGATTGTCTTAAGGTTTTTGTTTTTCTTGGGCAAATGGCATGCACGAATGGTCAAATAAGTTTTCTGTTTTGATTTTATGAGCCAATTTGAAAAGTATTTTGAGGGAAGGGGGCCAAAATATAAATTTCAAGGACAAAATTCTAAACTTCAGTGTAGATATACATACTAGTCTTTGGTTTTCGAAATCTGGGGGATGCCCCCCTAGCCCACACATAGGTCCATCTTTGCAAACACAACATTATACGAAGAGTAGGCACTTGACATAAATCATATTTTTGTTTGTAATGGGAACTTGTACACCACATTGATCTATTTGGGAAAATTGGAAAGAGTTTTTACTTGTAGTTTGTTAGACGTGGGGTGGGAAGTTGTGAGTCGTGGGATTAGTGGTTTTTACTTTTAGAAACAAGTGAAGAGTTTATATCTTTCTAAAATTTGGATTTATAGAAAATTTATCTGATAGTTTTTTTTTTTTTTTTTTGAATTTTATTGAATAACTATTTTTTTATCAAAAAAAAAAAAAAAAAAAAAAAAAAACCTCCCGCAAATATAGGGTTGCAAAGTGTAATTTTTACTATTATTTTAACATAAAACAATTTTGGATAGCATATTACCCAAACGTATTTTCAAACTTTTTTTTATAAAGTAGTTACGGTGGTTCGCCAAAACAAAAGCTATAACCTTGTGTGTCATCTTTGTATGAATTATCTCCTACCTGGTAAGGATCAGACATAATGGTTTGAACATTAGTTGGAGACTTCAAATCAAAGTTGGAATCCATATATTGAAGTTGGTTCATGAAACAAGTCCGATCATATAAACTATCATCAAAATGTCCACTGCCCACAGGAGGGTAAGTATTATCACCCGACTGAGTGAAAACATAGCCTCCGCATTTCAATGTGTCTACTCCATCAACTAACTCTTCAAATTCCGTGGGTGGCCAATACCCAATTGGATCAATATTATCATTGTAAACCACCCACCATTTTCTGCGTATGTTGCCAGGATCCTATTATTAAAAAGGAAAAACAAAATAAATGAAGGATCAGACATTCTGCCTGCAAAAAAAAAAAAAAATGATAATTTTTTATTGTTGGTTAAATTATTGATTCTCCCAAATACTTAAATTATTGAAATATAGTAAATTTAATCGTATAATAATTAATGTACATCTAACACTTATTGTGTGGGCTCAAACTCCCTTTGATAATTGATGTCCAACATGTGAGGTTTTTTTTTTTTTTTTTTTTTTTTTTTTTTTTTTTTTTTTTTTTTTTTTTTAAGATGGAGGAGACAAATATCGAATTTAGGATTTTTTTTCTGATATTATATTAAATTACCGATTCTCTTATAAACTTCTTCTATTGGAGTATGATAAATTTAATAATTTAATTATATACTTCTAAAATTTTGATCCAACATTCAAAATATCAAACTAGAAAAAAAGGGGGAAATTATTACTTGAATAAGGCCGAAACGTAAAACCACTTGTTCAGCAGTATCATAAACAGAGACCTTATCGATAGCACCGCCAAAAGGAACTTGGGTATTAGTTTGTACGAAACCCCCACAATTAAGATTAAAACATCTTGTAATACTGCGGACGCCGCTCTTTTCCATGCATGACATGAAATTCAAATTAAGTTAGTACTCTTTAAATATATATATATATATATGAATGTATGTATGTATGTATATGTATTTATCTCTCAAGACCTTAAATTTTTTTGAAGCTAAAAAGTACTTACGGTCCATTGCATAAACCAATGGGTGCGTGTATCACCATGTAAGTCTGGGTTCACCTAATGAATATCAAAAATAATTTATCAATTCCAAATTTTCTTTAATTAAAAAAATAATTTCATGTAAGTGGGTATAAAATCTTGTAGGCGACACACTTCATCAATGTATGTTATTACTGTTAAATTCAAATGCCACTACCCTTACAGTATAAATTAACGTTTTCAAATTAATTTCATGAGAAATTTCTTTAACAAGTCTTTCCTAAAATTGAAAGGCATAAGTGGGTTCCAGTTAATTTAACTGGTAAAATTTTTTATTGTTGAATAAAATATCTGGAGTTCAATCCTTACCTATATCAAAACTAATTGATGTTTTGGTCTGATAATAAAAAACTATTATCAAGAGCGAACTCCATATATTGAAACTATCTAAAAAAAAATTGAAAGCCATAATAAGTCATTTTGACTAGTTTCATATGGACCATTAATTTTTAAGGTAGCAGGAATTTATTCTGTCATGCATGTAACCATTGTGTTAGGTTTTAAATTGGCAAATTCCAAGAAAATGTAATAACCATTTAGTTGGTAACTGTTATTGTGGTATTCAAGAAAAAATTGTTGAACAATTTAGCACAAAAAAAGAATAATTTTTCAAGAACTAGTTCAAAGGAGTCTTTCGATGAAGGACTTGACTGCCACTTGATTGAGGGTTGATAGATTGACATTCATGGATTCGACAAAAATTCTGACTTTCACAGCCATTCAATCGCATCTCAATAGACTGATAATTGCATAATTAAATGACGTGTTTTATTTAATGTTGGCTGCAATGGAATTCAAGGATGTTGGAGGCTGAACATGCATACCAAGCTGTGGTAATCAAACCTTTAAGGAGGGTTATTGGAGTTGGTCAGAGTTCATGATCAGAACCTTCATTGGAGTTCGTGACCAGTTTCAGAATGTCATTTGAGTGTTTGGATTGCCTTCATATGGTGGATTGCCTAATTTGGAGTGTGTTGCCCTTTGAGTGTTTTTCCCTTTGAAGTTGATCTCCTTTGTTTTTTCACTTTGTCACAAAATTTGTGTGTATCTACTTTTTTTCTTTATTCATTTTACAGATTTGGTACTTGATGTTTTTGTGCTTAAATTATCGTAAGGGTGGTTCACTAAATAATCCTAATTGGAAATTAGTTGATTAATCCATTGCTTAATTAACTAAGGGTTTTAAACAAGTTTTTCACTATTAAAAGTTACCTTGAATTCCTAATTTGAATTGACTTCATCTTTCTTGGAGTGTATGGAAAAGATTTTCCTAGGTGTGGATCGGAGGAAAAAGATTCTCTTTGTTGTGGAAGGAAAGTTCCTTATTGAAGAACTAATTAGGTATTTCTTGTTCATTAGGAATAGGATTTGAGCCTTATAAATAAGCATTGTTGCAAAGTGTTTGGTAGCTTTTGCTCAAGAAACAAGAGTGAGTTTATTCGAAAAGTATTTTAGTAGATTTTTGGGGTTGAAATATACTTAAGTATGTGTTGAGATTATGTTTGTGTGAGAGACTTATTTGGTGCATTGAGGCTTTTGTATTTTGAGCTTGTGTGTGATATTCATGAGAGGTTTTGTTAATATTTTTGAGGATCATGAGTGTTGTGAGTGCGAGTATGTGAGTTTGGCTTCTGAAGTTTTGAGAGTAATTAATCAATATCATTAATAGCGGTTGGCATTGCTTATGGATGTATGCTTTAAGTTGGTCAGGCCATGTATTGTTGTCCTATACGGTGTTTTTATGTTTATTTTTTGTTTGTGTGAATGTGCTTTTACTAGTTCCAAATCACAGTATTCACAGTGATAAAGTGAAGGCATATGTTGAAATTAAACCATACAAGAAGCAAGATATTAGATATCCTCAAATAAAAAGTAAAGCTAGCTGAATAAGTTTAAATTCCTTTCTCTTTCCTAAGACTTACAATCCACCCTACTTGTATTTGATTGAAGTTTGGTCCATCTCCTGCTTCAACTGCTACTGAAGCCGAACTATACTGGTGAGGTCCAACTTGAGGATTATATACACTAATACTTGCTATATTTGTATGATACAGTTTGTCTGGGGTTGTTTTTGTAAGCAGCCCTGCAAACTATATATGAGGATAAATTCCATCCAAGGCTAAAGGACTCAAATTGTATTACCAAAACAAAGATGAGTAGGGAAATTTAAATTAAAAAAAAAAAATGCACTACTAATATCAAAGAAAGAAAGCCATAAATCAGTTACTTCCAAACCACTATTCGATTGAAGCGAAGAAAATTGAGGCCTATTTAAATTTGATACATTCTCAGGTATGTCATTGTGTGTGACCTTCAAAATCGGGATAGTCCCTTGTGGACACTCCTCGTCTAACTCGATCTTCGCATAACGAAAACTAGACGGCTGCTTCTTGGAATGTATTTTGGCTAATATATCTCTTACTTTATTGCTAGGTCTCATCTGTTCAATATTTTCTATACTTCAGCAGATAAAAATACCATAACAAATGAAATATTATATATAAAAGAAGCATCCGAGTTGTTAGAGTAGCATCAAAATTTTTTTTTTTTAATATTCAAAATCAAATTGTGTTCTTTCTTCTCAATTACACTCTTCCATTATCAAGCATCGATACAATCAAAGAACACCATTTTTTCTTTTAATGTTGACACTTTTATCAGGCTTCGCTTTGTTTCATGTATTAAATTTTTTGTCTGTATGGCACATATGTTATGGAGCAATGTTTTCCTAGATCTAATAATGTGCAAAGTGCCATATCATTTACAATTCTAAATGATATGACACTAAATTCACCTTAGATTTGTAATTGAATGATTTGGATCACAGAAGAAATTATATCAACTTGCAGAGAGAAAACAATAGAAGTCCCACAATGCTTGCTTGTTAGAAACAAAGTGGGAATATAAAATATTGTAATAATATATATATATATATTTTATACAAAATAAAAATTCTACTCTAATTTAATCTAATTGTATATGTGTGTGAAACTTCATTTTGAAAACTTGAACTTCGGCCTTTATCCCTCACACCCTATAAGCACTTATACTTGTAGAGTGACCATTGCACTAAAAGTGTATGGTAGTGTAACAATATTATTTTTATTTTTATTTATTTTTTGAGAAGAAACAATATTATTCTTTAATTCTTCATTAGTGGGAATAGAAAATATTGTAGTTGAATAATTAATTATTATTCATAAGTTTGGTTGTTACACATGAAAAACTTGTAAAAAATTATGTGTAAGGAAAATTTATATTTTTGAAAATATATTAATTTTAAAATATATTACATGCAGGGACGAAACCATGATTCAAACCTAGGGGAAGCAAACTTAATGTGAGTTTATTGAATTTTATCACATTCATTAGTGTCATAATCTCAAATTTGTTGACGAAATCCAATATCACATTGCAATAAACTTACACTAATTTTATCGGTGATGATTCTTCAAAATTTAATTTTAGAATTTTTCAGAAATTAGGACTTCAACACTAGAGGTTGACGATACTAAATAATCATAGTCAGCTTATGAATTATTTGTATTTTCTCTTCCAATAATGATAGGGATGCAACATGCCCCAAAAAAATTAGTCCCAAACAAAAGCCAAATAAAAATGAGAAGTGTTACATCCATAATATTTTTACAATATTTTTAGAACAAATCTTAGGTAGTAAATTGTCACTAGTTCTAATTTGAACTTACCACTTCTCTCAAAAAAAAAAAAAAAAAAAAAAAAAAACTTACCATTGAAGAATTATTGTTAAAATATTGTAACCATAGCATTTCTCAATAAACATGTCCCACAAATAAGAAAAAATATATTGTTAATAGTTTATTGACAGTAAAATCACAGCAATATTATTACTAATATTTCGTTGCACAATACGAAATTTACATTTTTTTTTTTCTACTGAGTGAATAGGACAACTAAAGTCAAACAAAACATGGAATTTCAATTTTGCTTATTGCACTACACGTTTGATTTATATGATAAAAAAAAAAAAAAAAAAATCATGAAAACCAAAACCACAACTTTGTTTTATGTTTTTTTAATCTTTCTTTTTTCATCTATCAGATGATTCAGATCTATCTTTCCCACTTTATCGTATTACTGTGACCAATACATGTACAGTATTTAAATATTTTTCTTTATAACGTAATCTTTTCCTCTCTATTTCTCTTTCCTGAAATCTCAGTGATCTTATTTCTATTTTTATTGACATTTACTTTTCACACTTATCTCTTACTCTTATCCTTGTCATTACTTTGTCAATATGTTCACTTAATTTCATTTATGGAATTTGTTTTGATATATTACCTTTTATAGTCTCTAATCTCTTATAAATGTATATTGACACCGTACAAACTCAAGAGTTAAGGATCCATTCATCAAAAAAAAAAAAAAAAGTGTTAAGGATCCATGGCTTTCAAAGAGTTTGTTTTTTTTCTTGTGACCAATGGAAGCAGTGGTAAAAGGGTAATCTTTTCCTCTCTATTTCTCTTTCCTGAAATCTCAGTGATCTTATTTCTATTTTTATTGACATTTACTTTTCACACTTATCTCTTACTCTTATCCTTGTCATTACTTTGTCAATATGTTCACTTAATTTCATTTATGGAATTTGTTTTGATATATTACCTTTTATAGTCTCTAATCTCTTATAAATGTATATTGACACCGTACAAACTCAAGAGTTAAGGATCCATTCATCAAAAAAAAAAAAAAAAGTGTTAAGGATCCATGGCTTTCAAAGAGTTTGTTTTTTTTCTTGTCTTATTACGTGTTGCTTCCTCCCGTAATGGAAGCATGGTAAAAGGGAATGATCTCAATAATTTGATTTCAGAAAAACAGATTGAACCACTCATCAAAAGTATTGAGGTATCTTCGGTTGTATGCTTGATAAAGTAAGAAGTCCTTGCATTTCATTATAGCTTGATATGTAACCTAACAATTACAAGATTTTTGCAGACTAAACATGGAGACATCTATGATTGCGTGAATATTTATGAGCAACCAAGTTTAAAGCACCCTTCACTCAAGGATCATACAATTGAGGTTTCTACTTTTACGTATTTTGTATTTAATTTCTCATTAAAATTAAAATTTTATTATGGTGTTTTGAGAGGTTGTGTTTCATGATATTTCAATGGTGTTTCGAAGCATTCTTAGGACACAACATGTTGTAGACGTTTAGTTTCTCTGTTTTCATCTCTCTTTGTAGATTTTGTCCAAATATTACTTTATACTCTTAATGTGTACAATTAAGCAAGGGATAGTGGTAGGTTCCAGTTAGCTTAACTGATAAAATCCTTTGATGATTGAATAAGAGATCTGGGGTTTAATCTCTGTCTACATCAAAAACTAATTGATGTCTTAGTTTGATGATAAATAGTTATCTATCATCATGAGTGGACGATATAGATTGAAATTCTCAACAATAACCAAAAAAAAAAAAGGCAAGGGATAGTGAATTATGGGTATGTTCAGTATGCTATAAAGCCTATAATAGCTCCTATAAATGAATAGCTATTCATATGTAATAGCGAAAGTTATAGAATTGAAATGAATTTTGGTGAAACATAAAATGCGAGTTTTGCAATTTAGCCTAGTTTATTCCTTAGCATGTGAAATTAGGGCTCAAGCTATGTTTTGGCTTGGGGACCATGGTCCCCCTAGCTTTTTCAAAAATTCGACTTCTCCTTATATATTTGCATAAGATTTTTAACAATGAACCCCAAAATATACATACTTGCCACACTCTCCCCAAAAAATTACAAAATATCCCAAAAAATACAAGTTATGGATCGAACTGGGCTGCTGAAATCTCTTGTAAACAATCTAATTTAGCAGTTTGAAACAAGAAAATGATGGATCTGAACAGATTTGCTGTTGACACTACTGCTGATGCTAGGTTTAAGTTGTGATACATGAGAGAGAGAGCTCAAAGTCTAGTAAGAATAAGAGATAAGTGTGAAAAGTAAATGTCAATAAAAATAGAAACAAGATCACTGAGATTTCAGGAAAGAGAAATAGAGAGGAAAAGATTACGTTATAAAGAAAAAATATTTAAATACTGTACTTGTGTTGGTCATAGACTCACAGTAATACGATAAAATGAGAAAGATAGATCTGATAGATTAAAAAAGGAAGATAAAAAAAAAACAAAAAACAAAGTTGTGGTTTTAGTTTTCATGATTTTTTTTATTTTTATTTTTTTTTATCATATAAATCAAACGTGTAGCGCAATGAGCAAAATTGAAATTCCATGTTTTGGTTGACTTTAGTTGTCCTATTCACTCAGTAGGAAAAAAAAAAAAAATGTAAATTTCATATTGTGCAACGAAATATTAGTAATAATATTGTTGTGATTTTACTGTCAATTAACTATTAACATTATATATTTTTTTCTTATTTGTGGGACATGTTTTTTGAGAAATGCTATGGTCACAATATTTTTACAATAATTCTTCAGTGGTAAGTTCAAATTAGAACTAATAACAACTTACCATTTGTTGTAAAAATGTTGTAAAAATGTTATGGATATAATATTTCTCATTTCAGTTCTCATTTTTATTTGGCTTTTGTTTGCAACTAATTTTTGTGGGGCATGTTGTGTCCCTATCATTATTGGAAGAGAAATACAAATAATTCATAAGCTAACTATGATTATTTAGTGTCGTCAACCTCTAGTGTTGATGTCCTAAATTCTAAAAAATCCTAAAATTAAATTTTGAAGAATCACCACCGATATAATTGGTGTAAGTTTATTGCAATGTGATATTGGATTCTGTCAACAAATTTGAGATTATGATGCTAATGAATGTGATAAAATTCGATAAACTCACATTAAGCTTGGCCTCATCTAGGTTTGAATCATGGCTTCGTCCCTACATGTAATAGATTTTAAAATTAATATATTTCCAAAAATATAAATTTTCCTTACACATCATTTTTTACAAGTTTTCCATGTGTAACAACCAAACTTATGAATAATAATTAATTATTCAATTACAATATTTTCTTTTCCCACTAATGAAGAATTAAAGATTAATATTATTACACTACCACACACTCTTGGTGTAATGGTTACTTCACATCTATACATGCTTGTGGGGTGTGGAGGACAAAGGCCGGAGTTCAAGTTTCCAAAAGGAAGCTTCACACACATATACACTTAGATTAGACTAGAATATAATTTTTATCTTGTATAAAAAAAAAAAAATTATTACAATATTTTATATTCCCACTAAAAAAGAATTAAAGATTAATATTACTTATGTAATCTTTATTTAGTGAACCAAACCTACCCTAAGATTTCATTTCAGTGATGCCTTAGTCATGCACCTTGTTTCTAACAAGCAAGCATTGTGGGACTTCTATTGTTTTCTCTCTGCAAGTTGATATAATTTCTTCTATGATTAAAATCATTCAATTACAAATCTAAGGTGAATTCAGCGCCATATCATTTAGAATTGTAAACGATATGGCACTTTGCACGTTAACATATGTGCCATACAGACAAAAAAATTTAAAAATGAAAAATAGCGAAGCCTGATTAAAGTGTCAACATTAAAAGAAAAAATGGTGTTCTTTGGTTGTATCGATGCTAGATAATGGAAGAGAGTGTAATGGGGAAGAAAGAACACAAATTGATTTGAATATTAAAAAAAAAAAAAAGAAATTGATGCTACTCTAACAACTCGGATGCTTCTTTTATAATATTTCATTAATTTGTCATGGTATTTTTATTTGCTGAAGTATAGAAAATATTGAACAGATGAGACCTAGCAATAAAGTAAGAGATATATTAGCCAAAATACATTCCAAGAAGCTGCCGCCTAGTTTTCGTTATGCAAAGATTGAGTTAGACGAGGAGTGTCCACAAGGGACAATCCCCATTTTGAGGGTCACACACAATGACATACCTGGGAATGTATCAAATTTAAATAAGCCTCAATTTTCTTTGCTTCAATCGAATGGTGGTTTGGAAGTAAGTGATATATGGCTTTCTTTGTCTGATATTAGTAGTGCATTTTTTTAATTTCCCTACTCATCCTTGTTTTGGTAATACAATTTGAGTCCTTTACCCTGGGATAGAATTTATCCTCGTATATAGTTTGCAGGGCTGCTTACAAATACAACCCCAGACAAAATGTATTCAACTATAGCAGGTATTAATGTATATAATCACAAAGTTGGACCTCGCCAATATAGTTCGGCGTCAGTAGCAGTTGAAGCAGGAGATGGACCAAACTTCAATCAAATACAAGTGGGGTGGATTGTAAGTCTTAGGAAAGAGAAAGGAATTTAAACTTATTCAGCTAGCTTTACTTTTTATTTGAGGATATCTAATATCTTGCTTCTTGTATGGTTTAATTTCAACATATGCTTTCACTTTATCACTGTGAATGCTGTGATTTGGAACTAGTAAAAGCACATTCATACATCCATAACCAAAGCCAACCAAAGTCCACTATTAATGATATTGATTAAGTACTCTTAAAACTTCATAGGCCAAACTCACATACTCGCACTCACAACACTCATGAACCTCAAAAATATTAACAAAACCTCTCAAGAATATCATACACAAGCTAATAATAGGAAAGCCTCAACGCACCAAATAAGTCTCTCACACAACCATAATCTCAACACACATACTTTAGTATATTTCAACCCCAAAAATCTACTAAAATACATTTCGAGTAAACTCACTCTTGTTTCTTGAGCAAAAATCTACCCCAACAATGCTTATTTATAGGGCTCAAATCCTATTCCTAATGAACAAGGAATACCTAATTAGTTCTTCAATAAGGAACTTTCCTTCCACAACAAAGAGAATCTTTTTCCTCTGATCCACACCAAGGAAAATCCTTTCCATACACTCCAAGAAAGGCGAAATCAATTCAAATTAGGAATTCAATGTAACTTTTAATAGTGAAAAAATTGTTTAGAACCCTTAGTTAATTAAGCAATGGATTAATCAACTAATTTCCAATTAGGATTATTTAGTGAACCAAATCTGCAAAATGAATGAAGAAAAAAAAGTAGATACACATAAATCTTGTGACAAAGTGAAAAAACAAAGGAGATCAACTTCAAAGGAAAAAACATTCAAAAGTGCAACACACTCCAAATTAGGCAATTCACACACTCAAATGACATTCTGAAACTGGTCATGAACTCTAACGAAGGTTCAGAGCATGAACTCTGACCAACTCCAATACCCTCCTTAAAGGTTTGATTACCACAGCTTGGTATGCATGTCCAACCTCCAACATCCTTGAATTCCATTGCAGCCAACATTAAATAAAACACGTCATTTAATTATGCAATTTTCAGTCTATTGAGATGCGATTGAATTGGCTGTCAAAATCAGAATTTTTGTCGAATCCATGAATGTCAATCTATCAACCCTCAATCAAGTGGCAGTCAAGTCCTTCACCGAAAGACTCCCATGAACTAGTTCTTGACAAATTATTATTTTTTTGTGCTAAATTGTTCTACAAAGTTTTCTTGAATACCACAATAACAGTTACCAACTAAATGTTTATTACATTTTCTTGGAATTTACCAATTTAAAACCTAACACAATTGTTACATGCATGACAGAATAAATTCCTGCTACCTTAAAAATTAAGGTCCATATAAAACTAGTCAAAATGACTTATTATGGCTTTCAATTTTTTTTTTTTTTTTTTTTTTTTTGAGATAGTTTCAACATATGGAGTCCACTCCTGATAATAGCTCTTTATTATTAGACCAAGACACCAATCAATTTTAGTGTAGGAGATGTGGTGAGAATTGAACCTCAAATCTCTTATTTAACCATAAGAGACTTTACTAGTTGAGCTAACTAAAACTCACTTATGGCTTTCAATTTTAGGAAAGACTTGTTATAGAAATTTCTCAAGAAAATTAATTTGAAAACGTTAATTTATTCTGTAAGGGTAGTGGCATCTGAATTTAACAGTAATAATATACATTGATGAAGGGTGTCGCCCACAAGATTTAATCCACACTTACTTGAAATTATTTTTTTAATTAAAGAAAATTTGGAATTGATAAATTATTTTTGATATTCTTTAGGTGAACCCAGACTTATATGGCGATACACGCACCCATTGGTTTATGCAATGGACTGTAAGTACTTTTTAGCTTCAAACAAATTTAAGGTCCTGAGAGAATGTATGTGTGTGAGTGTGTATGTGTATCTATAAATATATAAATAAATATATATATATATATATATATATATATTACTAACTTAATTTCAATTTCATGTCATGCACGGAAAGAGCGACGTCCGCAATATTACGGGATGTTTTAATCTTAATTGTGGGGGTTTCATACAAACTAATACCCAAGTTCCTGTTGGTGGTGCTATCGACAAGGTCTCCGTTTACAGTACTGATGAACAAGTGGTCATGAGATTTGGCCTTATTCAAGTAATAATTTCCTTTTTTTTTTTTTCAACTTGATATTTTGAATGTTGGATCAAAATTTTAGAAGTATATAATTAAATTATTAAATTTATCATACTCCAATAGAATAAGTTTATAAGAGAATTGGTAATTTAAAATGATATTTGGAAAAAATATCCTAAATTTGATATTTGTCTCCTCCATCTTAAAAAATAAATAAATAAATAAATAAAATCTCACATGTTGGACATCAATTATTAAAAGGGAGTTTGAGCCCGCACAATAAATGCTAGAAGTACATTATTATATAATTAAATTTACCTTATTTCAATAATTTAAGTATTTGGGAGAATAAGTAATTTAACCAACAATAAAAAAAAAAATATCAAAAAAATATTTTGCAAAATGTCTGATCCTTCATTTAATTTGTTTCTCCTTTTTAACTATAGGATACAGGCAACGTACGCGGAAAATGGTGGGTGGTTTATAATGATAATATTAATCCAATTGGGTATTGGCCACCCACAGAATTTAAAGAGTTAGTTGAAGGAGCAGACACATTGAAATGGGGAGGCTATGTTTTCACTCAGCCGGGTAGTAATACTTACCCTCCTATGGGCAGTGGACATTTTGATGATGGTTTATATGACCGGACTTGTTTCATGAACCAACTTCAATATACAGATTCCAACTTTGATTTGAAGTCTCCAACTGATGTTCAAATCATTATGTCTGAGCATTACCTTGTAGGAGATAATTCATACAAAAACGACACACAGGGTTATAGCTTTCTTTTTGGTGGACCAGTCCCATAAAAAAAAGCTTGAAAATACTTATGGATAGTATGTTATCCAAAATTGTTTCATGTTAAAATAATAGCAAAAATTACGCATTGCAACCCTATATTTATGGGCTCTTTTCTTTTTTTTTGATCGGAAAGAAATAGTTATTCAATAAAATTAAAAAAAAAAAATCAGATAAATTTCCTATAAATCCAAATTTTAGAAAGATATAAACTCTTCACTTGTTTCTAAAAGTAAAAACCACTAATCCCACGACTCACAACTTCCCACCCCATGTCTAACAAACTACAAGCAAAAACTCTTCCAAATTTTCCCAAATAGATCAACTTGGTGTACAAGTTCCCATTACAAACCAAAATATGATTTGTGTCAGGTGGCTACTCTTTTTATAATGCAGTGTTTGCAGAGATAGGCCTATGTGTGGGCTAGGGGGGCATCCCCTAGATTTTGAAAAACCAAAGACTAGTATGTACATCTACACCGAAGTTTAGAATTTTGTCCTTGAAATTTATATTTTGGCCCCCTTCCCCGAAAATACTTTTCAAATTGTCCCATTAAATCAAAATGGAAAAATTATCTGACCATTCCTGCATGCCATTTGCCCAATAAAAACAAAAACTGTAAGACAATCCTTTGGACAATTCACAAAACCGGATAACAAAAAAGACAAGGTTTGGTCTCATGGATGGATCTCTCTCTTCCTTCTTTGATCTGATCTTTTCTCCCTCCCCTCTCTTTCTCTTTGCCCTATGGTGCGTGACTTCTGTGCCTTCCTTAATCTTTAAGTGATAAAGGTGGAAAGTGGAAACTTTTATTCCAAAACTATTAGTGAAAATTATTACAAGTAGCGACAAAATCATTGCGCCTATTGACAATTCAATAACAGGGGTACACTATACACCTGTAGTTTTTTTTTTTTTTTTTAATTTATTTTTTATAAAGAGTACACCTTTTATTAGAACTTACAACAAAGGGATAGGTTGACATGTAGTTATTAATATAGGTTAATATAGAATATTGTAAAAATATTAAATAAATTGATTTAAAAAAAAAAAAAGAAAGAAAGAAAGAAGAAGATTAAACAATCAGTTTGACTCGAATTGAACTAAAGAACCTAGAAGTTTAGAACCATTCATTTTTTCAGTTCTCTTTGCAGTGTACTTTTAAAACCATGATAAATTCCTATAATTTTTTTCTTAAAATAAGTTGACAGCTACAACAAGAAGAATGGGGGAATTTGAACCCTTCATGTCTTCGTTGGACACACAAAAAACCAAGAAGTGTCAGTTGAGCTACAAAATTATTGATTATAAATTCCTATAATTAATATGACTTTTATTTGATGCATAGATTATGGGAAAGTCAAATGTAATGTTCGATTTATTTATAAGAAAAAATACAAATTATTTGAGAACCAATTCTGATGATGCAACTTTTAGTATTAACATACCAATTTCTAAAAATTTTCAAACAAAATTTTTTTTGCACCCCCCCCCCAATCGGAAAAAAAGGTGATATTTAATGTACTGCTTTTTTTTTTTTTTTTCCCTCTCCCCTTTTGAGGATTTATTTATATTATTTATTTTGGTGTTTGAACTGTTTTCTCTTTGATGTCACGGAAGCTTGAAGAAAGCACACACGATACTCCCTTGATGGAACAGAAACTAAATTATTAGTTTCTGGGTAGTAAGCCTCGAATCCATGAGGAGTTCCTTGAAACTGGAATCCACCAGAGAAGAAATTGACAAAGTCTGTGTTTATTGATTATAGTATGCTTTGCCTTTGACGACTACAAAACATATAAATACTGAAAAGTAAAACCCTAGGATGACTAGGAAACGTCCCAAGCCCCAATTTGCACTAATTACGTGATTAATGAATGTCTTTTTCTTTGTCCAAAATAATAATTGCTACGTGTATGGATTAATTCAATAGAAGAGAGAAAACATGCATAAAATAAAAATTGTTTCAAGATATTGTATAAAAGCAGTGTGCATATGTTTTATTTGAATTAAAGAGAGAAACATCACAGTAAGCTTTCTACGGTCCTATGGAAGAATGAACATCAAAATAGCATTGAAATCACATGTTCATGTGTAGATTTGTTCATTTTTTATAGTTAGCTTCTGACACACTTGGTTGTATTAGCACTTAGAAAATAGATAATACCAATCGCTAACTTGTGCAATGCACATGAAAGTTTTTAGTAACTATAAGATTTTAGCAAATCAAATGCTTTAAAATTTGAAAATCTTAAAGAGCTTACATTAGCACTCATCAATTTGTCTACAAAGCCAATGCTAAATAGATCTACAAATTGCATTCTCATATCCTATGTCATTTGCATGGTGACAGGATTCTTCCCATTACAGTTTGCATCCTTCCATCCTTCAAAAACTTTAAGAAGTGCTCTGTGGTCACTACATAAGAATGTGTATAAGGTTATACAAAATTCTGTCATTATAATCAACATTCTGAAGCTAATATCCAATCCAAAAATGTGTAATCAATGTTACATATTAGAGTATTGTAGAGGGTAGAGAGTAGAGCAAGCATTTTCTTACGACCATGCCCATATGGCTTAGAGTTCTTAACATTATTCTAAGGAACCCAACAATATCAATAACCCAAAAAGTATTATTCTAATACATTTACTTTAGGACACATAAATTCAAGCAATCAATATCAAGCAAATCTATCTAAAAATTACAATTTCAGACACAATTACACAATCCTTAAGTTGATCCTTTGCATTCAAGTTTCAATCTTCCACTTACGTTTAGCTAGATCCTAGATTAATGATCTTCTCAGAAATAAAATCTGATTAGTGGCAGAGTTTATGGTTGGTTTAGAATAGAGAACAAAGATCATGCCATTTTCAAACATGAATTTTATTTATTTATTATTTAATCAAAGAAGAAGAAGAAGAAGAAGTATATCATCATGATGCTATTCGGCACAATGTCGAACTATAAATCTACACAAAACAATCACATTTTGAATCAATCATTAATGGCCATATGTCTCCAATTTGTGTCACTAACAATAGAGTAGAAAAATATACAGAACAACAAATCTAATGTTGACAAATAAGTTGTGTGTTTCACATATCTCTTTAATTAAGATTTTTATGTTTTTCATTTGCTAGAATAGCTTAAAAAAATAATTGCTGGAGTTTCACTACAATTTCTACTATAAAACAAAACAACAGCTATAACACAACTGAGAACATAAAATTTCTTCCTACATATTACAATTAGAGACAAACCAAAAGGAAAGAGACATGAACTTGTACAGAATAGGCAGAAGGTGTGAAAAAAAAAAGAGGGGAGGGGGGGTGGGGATTGAGTGGAGACAAAGAAGGCTGACATTTTAGGTGCTCAAATAATTATTCAATCAATCAAATGATTAAGCTAAGCTAAATCAGATGTGCTAAAAAACCTAGATAGCAAAATAAAGAAAAACTTAAAGGTAAAGCAAAACCTGTAGGATTGTTGTTAGATTTTAAGGGTTAGGAGACTTTTCAATACTATCTCCACTTTCTTGCAAAGCCTGCAAAATTTTATTTTCTATGAGCGTTAGGAATTGAAATTCCTAAATTGACAGAAAAACCTAATTAAAGACAAAATCCTCTTATTGACAGAAAACCTAATTAAAGACAGTAGGAAAAGAGATTAGTCATATATTAATTGAGAAATACCGAGAGGAGTGACCTGATATGGAGGCCGGGTCAGAGATTGAAAATGTTGGCACCCATGGTCTTGCCCTTGCAATCTTTCTGTGAAATAGCTTGGGTTTACGTTTGAGAGAGTGTAGACGTTTTGTGTTTGGTGAGTAATGTCGAAAGGAGAGTTGCTAGGTTTGGTTTTATATAAAGGAACGGTTTTGCCCTTGCACTATTGCTTTAGTATTTTGTTTTAGTTTCAGAATTGGGGACATTTTCAGGCTTTAGTGTTTTTTTTTTTTTTTTTTTTTTTTTTTTTTAATTTGAAAATTTTGGCTAGTTTTAGTTTTATAGAAATAGTTTTTTTCTTTTCGATTTTATAGAAATATTTTTTTTCCTTTTTAATAATGCTGATGTGTAAAAATGTGAGAGCCCTAAAAAAAGTCAAATATTGATCAAAGGCTTCGGTTTTTATAGTATATATAGATATACATTAGTAGACAAGCGTGTAAATCTCAAATTGTGATAAATGGAAAATTATGACACCAAACTAAAAGAACATATAAGCAAATATTCTTCCTTAACTCATCCTTTTTTTTGTCTTTTTTTTTTAATAATTTTCCTTTATCTTATATTCAATTACCGTTTTAAAATATTTGCTTTCGTTTCTTATATCAAATGTCTCTCAAATCATCAAAAATGTATTTGTGATAATGAGAGTCACAACCAATCATCTATGCTTTTGACATCATGCTTTCACCAAATCAAGAAGGGCAAAACATAGCTGCGATGATGTTTCAAGCCACTGGCTCCACCCGTTTCTTCAATATCTCACCAACATCCAATTAACACCTATATGGTGAAATCTTAACTCCACAAATATGTATTTGGTTGTCTCTTGTCACACGACAATTTATATTTGTTTGGTATTTATTTCTCTTCTTTGATGTCAAATTGTTCATTCTTTTTTCTTTTTCTTTTTTGTATTCAATAATTTCTCATTTACTTTTTTAAGAAAAATATGATAAATGAGATCTTTCTTTTGGTTCCTTTCATTTTTACTTCTTCATTTTGGCTTATGTTAATGGCTGTCTAGAAATTTCTTTAGATTCTTTTTCTTTATTTATTTATTTATTTATTATTATTATTTTTTACTTCTTTTCCTTTAGAATGACACTGTTTCAAAGTGTCTCACAAGATTAACACAAAGATTTTGTTTAAATTCTTCATTTGCATGCTAGGTGCCGAAGTTATTGAATCTTTTTTTTTTTTTTTTAATAATATATGCCCACTATATTGAATATTTTCTATTAGTTTCATTTTATTCAAGTATGTGAGGTTTTTTAAAGAATACTCTCTTTTACTTTGAAGCTATATGCCTATTGAAACCATTAGGGAATCCTTAAAAAAAAAAAAAAAACTTTAAAAGTGTGCATCGAGTATGTGAAACATAGAGCCACATGCACTTGCGGAGTCCATGCGATGAGGCCAGTATATCATCTATAAATACTATACAACCGAAGACTTTGATTTTTTGTTAACCACATGAGAAGTTGATAGATAAGCTTTGGAGCTCTTACAAATTTCCACATCACCACTATATTCTTTTTCTTTTCATTCTATTTTTTAAGCAAACCTTCGATTGTCATCCTGTTTCTCTCTTCAACTGCCTCTCATAGACCTTACCTTTCTCTCAAGTTCAAAAAGTAAACTGATGAATGAAATTGTTCTACAAGATGATCCTTATATTCGTCAATTTGTCTCTAGCTATCTCTCTCTAAACCTAGGAAAGAAGCCCTAAACACATTGTTGCATCATTCAATTAAAGGCTTCAAGATTTAAGCATACCACATACGCATGGTAGGTATTTTGAAATCCATCTTCTGCTTAATTTTCAGATCCTTAAAAAAAAGGAAATGAACTAAGACTGGAAATTAGATAGGTATTTTGCAATTCATCTTCGGCTTTGGCTTCGTTCATGTGTGAGTTTTCTTAACTGTTATCTTGATTAAAAAAAAAAAAAAACCTAGTATGGAGTAAACTATAGGACTGCTAGTAGCAGTGGCACTATTGCTTTTCTCTAATTTTTTAAAGGCAGACCTATAATCAAAGAGTTAGACCCGGTCCCCAAGTCCATTGGATTTCTCTCCTATTATTTTGTAATATACTTCTTTACCTGGCTTTGTTTTGCAATCCCTTTTTGACTGCTCTTTGCACTTGCAGGCCTCAAACATTGAAGGTCAGAATCTCACTTTTCTCTTTCTTTTCACTCACGATAATATTTTGCAGAGAACATATTTTGACTCTATTGGGTTTCCTATTCATTGTCTTTTTTTAAAATTTAAAGTCTAATGTTTTGGTCATGAAGGTTGTCTGTAGCCTTTCAGGTGTGTGTGTCTATATATATTATATATATTGGAATGCTTTTCAAAGTATATACTTGGTAATGCGGTGCCAGTGTTTATCTTTTTTGATGAACAGATGACAGTGTTTATCTTCTTGTTAATGATTAATTGTAAACATATTAAAGAGTCAATCATGAAGGTTTCAGTTGCAATAGTGAAACTTAAGATGTTATTTAAAATTTTTTCTTTTACATAAATTATGAACTTGAAGCATGAGAATGATTCTTATTGCCAATCTGTAATGGTAGTGAGCAAAAATGCCTTCTATTATTAAGGAACAAAGTGTGTATATATATTATTATTATTATTATTATTATTATTATTATTTTGATAACAACAACGTGTTTTTTTAAGTGGCAATGTAAGATGAAGTTTGTACTTTTGACCAAACTTCTTCTATTATTATTTTTATTGAAATGTATAATTTTTATTAAACTATCCATGCATTTGAAGGTAATATGTAAGAAACTTTTCAAAGTCAATCATCACAACTTTACATATTATAAAATTCAACATACATAATCACCTTTCATTTATTCAAATTCCTTCAAATTTTCACTTTTCATTCAAAATAAAATTGCAATTTTTTTTTTTTTCACAAATAAACGATCTTGAAAGTTCAATCCCTAATTCAATCACAAAGAAACAACTTGCAACTAATAGCAAAGAGGAAACAAAAAACTCCAAAACTAGATTTTTTTTTTCTTTTGTTTATTTTAATGATACATTTTTATGTGATTTTTGTTTCTCCATAAACCCGAGTGGTTTTGTTTGACTGAAAGATTTATTCAATTTGCTTAAATTATAAAATCTGACAGTACATTGTTCTTTTTACCAAGTTGATTGCTTTATAGATTTTGGTGGATATTTTATTAATTCTTTAGAAGAGAATGATGGGTAGCAAAACCTTATAATTAAAAAGAGGGGTTCACACTTCACACATTGAAGAAGCTACAATACCATGTTATATGTTTTTAGTAAACTTTGGTACTTGGCTCTATTATAATTTGATGGTGGGCATAGTATTCTGTTTTTATTTCATTTGTGTTATATTGATCTTGGACTTTCAACTTTCAAGTGGGGAGCAGATGAAGCTACCCAAGGGAATAGATAGCATCTTTCTCAAATTATAAAGGAATTTGTCCCACTTTATTGCTTCTTTTGGTGCTATTTATCTATAGTTGTATGGCTTATTGTAATTTTTTAAAGTATATGACCGTACTTAACCTCTATGATAAGGAGCTATAGGATTAGCATACCTTGCAACTCTATGACATAATTTTCTTACTGTTACGTGCTAATTAATTTTGTTTTATGATGTGTAGAAATCTGCAAGTACCACAAATAGTACCAAGCTCCTAACAGCTCGCATTCCCAAGACTTGACAATAAACATATGAATAATATGCATTTTGGAAAAATCTTGATGGAATTTTGGAGGGTATTATGGTGGAATATGGATTGTATGATGTAATATTTTTGTATGTAGTTTGAATAAGTTTAGGAATGGTTTTAGATTCCTTCAAACCCAAAACTCATATCTGATCATTTCCTTCAAACTCTTGGATTCGGTGTTGATCTTTGAAGTCAGGATTAACATGTTGTATTTGGCTAATGTCCATGGAGGGAAGACCGAGTGGGCTTTGCCCTCCATCATTGCAATTCTCAAAGTTTGGGACAGGCATGAATTCTGCTTTGCCAGAGAGGGTCACACTCTACGGTGGTTCATGAGAGATGAGGGGCTGATCTCAGGGATCTCCACTGTGAAGGTGGTGATGGCCGGTGAGAAGCTGAGCTCTTGGAGTTTGTCGATGGAGGACTTGGATTTAAAGAGCGGGTGAGATTGGGTGGAACAGATCATCTGTTGCTGATTTATTTGTTGGGTGGGTCAGTCCAATCCACTGAAGAACCGACCTTGTTAACTTAAGCCCACTTCATGTAGAATCCCAAGCCAGTTTTCCAAAGGCCTTAGCCCAATCCGAACCCAGCTCAATAAATGGCCCAATCCGAAAAATTACCGGGTCCAAACCACTTCACCCTAACACACACCAGCCCACATACATTTATGAAGCCCCAAGTCAACATAGGCCAACCCAAAAATTACCACCGAAGAATTATTGTAAAAATATTGTAAACATAACATTTCTTAATAAACATGTTCCACAAATAAGAAAAAATATAATGTTAATAGTTTATTGACAGCAAAATCACAGCAATATTATTATTAATATTTCGTTGCACAATATGAAATTTACATTTTTTTTTTCTACTGAGTGAATAGGACAACAAAAGTCAAACAAAACATGGAATTTCAATTTTGCTCATTGCACTACACGTTTGATTTATATGATAAAAAAAAAAAAAAATCATGAAAACCAAAACCACAACTTTGTTTTATGTTTTTTTAATCTTTCTTTTTTCATCTATCAGATGATTCAGATCTATCTTTCTTACTTTATCGTATTACTGTGACTAATACATGTACAGTATTTAAATATTTTTCTTTATAACGTAATCTTTTCCTCTCTATTTCTCTTTCCTGAAATCTCGGTGATCTTATTTTTATTTTATTGACATTACTTTTCACACTTATCTCTTATTCTTATCCTTGTCATTACTTTGTCAATATGTTCACTTAATTTCATTTATATGGAATTTGTTTTGATATATTACCTTTTATAGTCTCTAATCTCTTATAAATGTATATTGACACCGTACAAACTCAAGAGTTAAGGATCCATTCATCAAAAAAAAAAAAAAGTGTTAAGGATCCATGGCTTTCAAAGAGTTTTTTTTTTTTTCTTGTCTTATTACGTGTTGCTTCCTCCCGTAATGGAGGCATGGTAAAAGGGAATGATCTGAATAATTTGATTTCAGAAAAACAGATTGAACCACGCATCAAAAGTATTGAGGTATCTTCGGTTGTATGCTTGATAAAGTAAGAAGTCCTTGCATTTCATTATAGCTTGATATTTAATCTAACAATTACAAGATTTTAATGAATGTCTTTTTCTTTGTCCAAAATAATAATTGCTACGTGTATGGATTAATTCAATAGAAGAGAGAAAACATGCATAAAATAAAAATTGTTTCAAGATATTGTATAAAAGCAGTGTGCATATGTTTTATTTGAATTAAAGAGAGAAACATGACAGTAAGCTTTCTACGGTTCTATGGAAAAAATGAACATCAAAATAGCATTGAAATCACATATTCATGTGTAGATTTGTTCATTTTTTTATAGTTAGCTTCTGACACTCTTGGTTGTATTAGCAGTTAGAAAATAGATAATACCAATCGCTAACTCATGCAATGCACATGAAAGTTTTTAGTAACTATAAGATTTTAGCAAATCAAATGCTTTAAAATTTGAAAATCTTAAAGAGCTTACATTAGCACTCATCAATTTGTCTACAAAACCAATGCTAAATAGATCTACAAATTGCATTCTCATATCCTATGTCATTTGCATGGTGACAGGATTCTTCCCATTACAGTTTGCATCCTTCCATCCTTCAAAAGCTTTAAGAAGTGCTATGTGGTCACTACATAAGAATGTGTATAAGGTTATACAAAATTCTGTCATTATAATCAACATCCTGAAGCTAATATCCAATCCAAAAATGTGTAATCAATGTTACATATTAGAGTATTGTAGAGGGTAGAGAGTAGAGCAAGCATTTTCTTATGACCATGCCCATATGGCTTAGAGTTCTTACCATTATTCTAAGGAACCCAACAATATCAATAACCCAAAAAGTATTATTCTAATACATTTACTTTAGGACACATAAATTCAAGCAATCAATATCAAGCAAATCTATCTAAAAATTACAATTTCAGACACAATCACACAATCCTTAAGTTGATCCTTTGCATTCAAGTTTCAATCTTCCACTTACGTTTAGCTAGATCCTAGATTAATGATCTTCTCAGAAATTGAATCTGATTGGTGGCAGAGTTTATGGTTGGTTTAGAATAGAGAACAAAGATCATGCCATTTTCAAACATGAATTTTTATTTATTTATTATTTAATCAAAGAAGAAGAAGAAGAAGAAGAAATATATCATCATGATGCTATTCGACACAATGTCGAACTATAAATCTACACAAAACAATCACATTTTGAATCAATCATTAATGGCCATATGTCTCCAATTTGTGTCACTAACAATAGAGCAGAAAGATATACAGAACAACAAATCTAATGTTGACAAATAAGTTGTGTGTTTCACATATCTCTTCAATTAAGAATTTTAAGTTTTTCATTTGCTAGAATAGCTTAAAAAGAATAATTGTTGGAGTTTCACTACAATTTCTACTATAAAACAAAACAACAGCTATAGCGCAACTGAGAACATAAAATTTCTTCCTACATATTACAATTAGAGACAGACCAAAAGGAAAAAGACATGAACTTGTACAGAAGAGGCTGAAGGTTTGAAAGAAAAAAAAAAGGGGATTGAGTGGAGACAAAGAAGGCTGATGTTTTAGGTGCTCAAATAATTATTCAATCAATCAAATGATTAAGCTAAGCTAAATCAGATGTGCTAAAAAACCTAGATAGCAAAATAAAGCAAAACCTGTAGGATTGTTGTTAGATTTTGAGGGTTGGGAGACTCTTCGATACTATCTCCACTTTCTTACAAAGCCTGCAAAATTTGATTTTCTATGAGCGTTTCCCTAACTTCAACCAAAAAAAAAAAAGAGAGAAAAAAGGGTTAGGAATTGAAATTCCTAAATTGACAAAAAAACCTAATTAAAGACTAAATCCTCTTATTGACAGAAAACCTAATTAAAGACAATAGGAAAAGAGATTAGTCATATATTAATTGAGAAATACTGACAGAGAGTGGCTTGATATGGAGGCCGGGTCAGAGATTGAAAATGTTGGCACCCATGGTCTTGCCCTTGCAAGCTTTCTGTGAAATAGCTTGGGTTTAAGTTTGAGAGAGTGTAGACGTTTTGCATTTGGTGAGTAATGTCGAAAGGAGAGCTGCTAGGTTTGGTTTTATCAAAAGGAGCCGTTTTGCCCTTGCACTATTACTTTAGTATTTTGTTTTAGTTTCAGAATTGGGGACATTTTCAGGCTTTAGTTTTTTTTTTTTTTTTTTTTAATTGAAAATTTTGGGTAGTTTCAGTTTTATAGAAATAGTTTTTTTCTTTTCGATTTTGTAGAAATAATTTTTTTTCCTTTTTAATAATGTTGATGTGTAAAAATGTGAGAGCCCTAAAAAAAGTCAAATATTGATCAGAGGCTTCAATTTTCATCGTATATATAGATATAGATTAGTAGACAAGCGTGTAAATCTCAAATTGTGATAAATGGAAAATTATGACACTAAACTAAAAGAACATATAAGCAAATATTCTTCTTTAACTCATCTTCTTCTTCCTTTTTCTTCTTTTTTTTTTTTTTTATAATTTCCTTTATCTTATATTCAATTACCCTTTTAAAATATTTGCTTTCGTTTCTTATATCAAATGTCTCTCAAATCATCAAAAATGTATTTGTGATAATGAGATGTTACTGTCATAGCCAATCAGCTATGCTTTTGACATCATGCTTCCATGAAATCAAGAAGGGCAAAAGATAGCTGCGATGATGTTTCAAGCCACTAGCTCCACCCGTTTCTTCAATATCTCACCAACATCCAATTAACACCTATATGGTGAAATCCTAACTCCACATGATTTGTTTGGTATTTATTTCTCTTCGTTGATGTCAAATTGTTCTTTCTTTTTTCTTTTTCTTTTTTGTATTCACTAATTTCGCATTTACTTTTTTAAGAAAAATATGACAAATGAGATCTTTCTTTTGGTTCCTTTCATTTTTACTTCTTCTTTTTGGCTTATGTTAATGGCTATCTAGAAATTTCTTTAGATTCTTTTTCTTTTTTCCTTTTTTACTTCTTTTTCTTTAGAATGATGCTGTTTCAAAGTGTCTCACAAGATTAACACAAAGATTTTGTTTAAATTCTTCATTTGCATTCTAGGTGCCGAAGTTATTGAATCTTAATTTTTTTTTTTTTTAATAATATATGCCCACTGCATTGAATATATGCCTATTGAAACCATTAGGAAATCCTTAAAAAAAAAAAAAAAAAGCCTTTAAAAGTGTGCATCGAGTATGTGAAACATAGAGCCTCATGCACCTGTGGAGTGCATGCGATGAGACTAGTATATCATCTATAAATACCATATAACCGAAGACTTTGATTTTTTGTTAACCACATGAGAAGTTGATAGATAAGCTTTGGTGCTCGTACAAATTTCCACATCACCACTATTTTCTTTTTCTTTTCATTCTCTTTTTTAAGCAAACCTTTGATTGTCATCCCGTTTCTCTCTTCAACTGCCTCTCATAGACCTTACCTTTCTCTCAAGTTCAAAAAGTAAACTGATGAATGAAATTGATCTACAGGATGATCCTTATATTCGCCAATCTGCCTCTATCTATCTCTCTCTAGACCTAGGAAAGAAGCCCTAAACACATTGTAGCATCATTCAATTAGAGGCTTCAAGATTTAAGCATACCACATACGCATAGTAGGTATTTTGCAATCCATCTACTTAATTATCAGATCCTCAAAAAAAGGAAATAAAGTAAGACTGGAAATTAGATAGGTATTTTGCAATTCATCTTCGGCTTTGGCTTCTTTCTTGTGTGAGTTTTCTTAACTATTATCTTGATTAAAAAAAAAAAACCTAGAATGGAGTAAACTATAGGACTGCTAGTAGCAGTGGCACTATTGCTTTTCTCTAATTTTTTAAAGGCAGACCTGTAATCAAATAGTCAGACCCGGTCCCCAAGTCCATTGGATTTCTCTCTTATTATTTTGTAATATACTTCTTTACCTGGCTTTGTTTTGCAATCCTTTTTGACTGCTCTTTGCACTTGCAGGCCTCAAACTTTGAAGGTCAGAATCTCACTTTTCTCTTTCTTTTCACTCAGGAGAATATTCTGTGGAGAACATATTTTGACTCTATTGGGTTTCCTATTCATTGTCTTTTTTTAGATTTAATGTCTAATGTTTTGGTCATGAAGGTTGTCTGTAGCCTTTCAGGTGTGTGTCTATATTATATATATATTGGAATGCTTTTCAAAGTATATACTTAGTAATGCGGTGCCAGTGTTTATCTTTTTTTGATGAACAGATGACAGTGTTTATCTTCTTGTTAATGATTAATTGTCAACACGTTAAAGAGTCAATCATGAAGGTTTCAGTTGCAATAGTGAAACTTAAGATGTTATTTAAAATTTTTTCTTTTACATAAATTATGAACTTGAAGCATGCATGAGAATGATTCTTATTGCCAATCTGTAATGGTAGTGAGCCAATATGCCTTCTATTATTAAGGAACAAAGTGTGTGTATATATATATATATATTTTCTTTTTTTTATATATATATATAACAACAATGTGTTTTGTTAAGTGGCAATGTAAGATGAAGTTTGTACTTTTGACCAAACTTCTATTATTATTTTTATTGAAATGTATAATTTTTATTAAACTATCCCATGCATCTGAAGGTAATATGTAAGAACCTTTTCAAAGTCAATCATCACAACTTTACATATTATAAAATTCAACATACATAATCACCTTTCATTTATTCAAATTCCTTCAAATTTTCACTTTTCATTCAAAATAATTTTTTTTTTTTTTTCCACAAATGAACGATCTTGAAAGTTCAATCCCTAATTCAATCACAAAGAAACAACTTGCAACTAATAGCAAAGAGGAAACAAAAAACTCCAAAACTAGATTTTTTTTTTCCTTTTGTTTATTTTAATGATACATTTTTATGTGATTTTTGTTTCTCCATAAACCCGAGTGGTTTTGTTTGACTGAAAGATTTATTCAATTTGTTTAAATTGTAAAATCTGACAGTACATTGTTCTTTTTACCAAGTTGATTGCTTTATAGATTTTGGTGGATATTTTATTAATTCTTTAGAAGAGAATGATGGGTAGCAAAAGCTTATAATTAAAAAGAGGGGTTCACACTTCACACGTTGAAGAAGCTACAATACCATGTAATATGTTTTTAGTAAACTTTGGTACTTGGCTCTGTTATAATTTGATGGTGTGCATGGTATTCTGTTTTTATTTCATTTGTGTTATATTGATCTTGGACTTTCAACTTTCAAGTGGGGAGGAGATGAAGCTACCCAAGGAATTAGATAGCATCTTTCTCAAATTATAAAGGAATTTGTCCCACTTTATTGCTTCTTTTGGTACTATTTATCTATAGTTGTATGGCTTATTGTAATTTTTTAAAGTATATGATCGTACTTAACCTCTATGATAAGAGAGTGTACGTTTTTAGACCCCTTAAAAACACAATAAGATTAACCTAGGTAATTAGCCAAGTGATTACTTAGTCAAATTAACAAATCTAGGTTAACACAAATATATCATATCAATGTAAAGTATGGAAAATAAAGAACACAAAGATATAATGACCCAGGAAACCAAACAGGTAAAAATCTAAGGAGGATTTAACCTAGCTATTCTTAAGGTATACCTGAATCCACTATGAAAGAATTGAAGTTTACATAATAGTAACTTAGACCACTAACATCCTATTACTACCTCAACTAGGAAACTTACTTCCACGACCATGTGACAGCTCCAAGTCCACGGACTACTTCTTTCTTGGATTCCTAGCAATTACAAGCACACGTTTTTGTATCTTTAAGATCTTAATGCAGCAACTAAATCGATCACCAAGTTCTTGACATAATCTTGAATCTTAAAAACCCTAAATATGTGTGAAAGTAAACACCTCTTGATCTCACAAAAGATTCACACACATAGCATGACGAGCATCTCCAAAACGTGGCTAGGGTTTTTCCTTTTATACGTAAGCCAAAACATAAAACCTTACAGGTCAAATGGGTTTGGGCTGAGTTGGAAATTTCTGCAAAAAAACAATTTGCACGACTTTCGATCGATCGAGAATTAGACTCGATCGATCGAGCCAGACAAAATTGCACAATAAATTCTGCGGTAACTCGATTCCAAATTTACATAAAAAGCAAATACTTTGAGCAAGTCTAAACAAGACTTGAACATTTTGATCATGGTTTGCCAACATTACAAATTGAACTTCTAATACATTTAAACCTAAAGTCTTAGAACCCAACAAACTCCCCCTTTGGCAATCCGTGACAAAACATAAACGAAACAAAATTGCTTAAAGTTTACATAAAAACAACTTGTGGGGCTAGAGAATTTGTGACCCCGGCCCACTTTACATTAAGGCCTAAGGCCCACGCCGAGGAGAGACGTTGCCGAGGACATGCAGCGAAAGTACAAATGGCCTAGAAATGCAACCGAGGACGATCCTATCCTCGGCATCCCAAAACCTAGAAGGGAAGAACGGCACGCCATCAAAGGCAGCCCCCAAAGCGCTCCCATAAGAAAGGAAGAGTACAGTAGGACTTGCACGGGGGTACAGTGTGGGAGCAGTTCAAGGAAAAGCTGTCACCTCCGCATTGAATGCGCCAACAAATGTCCTGGCCACATTAATGGGAAAAGACCCCTGAATAGTGTGGCTTCGATTATTGTAACTAACAGAAAGTGGGGGAAGGCGGCTGATGGGACAAGCACTCGAGTAGTTACCTACCTGATCAACAGATGGAAGGTCAAGATCAACTGAGAAAGGCTATATAATGTAAGAATTCATCCATGAAAAGGAAGGAAAAAAAAAAGGAAAAAAAAAGAGCAAGAGGTATCGTCTCTAGGACCATTGGAACCTAGCGTAAAAGGAATAATAAGAGCATTGAGCTCCATCGGACGAGGTCCAATGGCCAGAGCCATGCAGGCCGTGCCAAGGAGAAAGTCTTCTTGGATAAGTTCGGTTCACCTCTGTGCAGTCATCTTGAACACCACGACTAACGACTGTCCATTCACCAAGACCTAGCCTTTTAGCCCACTCTCTACAAATTTATTGTTTGGGCCTTTAACATGCGAACCCAATTCGAATTTGGGTTTGTTACAAATTGAGTCCTTACACAGCCCATTACAAAAATATAGCCCAACACAAAAAAATCCAACCTAACTACTATCTATCAGTTGCAAGTGTAGATAGCAGTACGACTGAATCAACCTGTATATTTCCTGAAACACTCAACAAACACATAAACGCATGTGTGGAAAAATACAAGCAAAACAAAAATAACTTCTTGATTTCACATTGATGAACACAAGGAAATTAGTAGGCTGAATGTCTCGGGCGCTGATGATCTCAGTGTGACTTGGAATGTCCTGAAAAGATAAACACAAAACCAGAGGAGACTAAGGAAGACCGGCTAAGAATCATCCAATGGTAAAGTCGGTATTTTTGGAATTCCAATTTGTGTGGAAGTGTCTGAATGCCTCACCCTTTTGTAGAAGAGTCCTTATATAGTGCTTAACTGAGGCAGTTATTTCTCCTACCATTATGGAGTTCGGAAGACTCGAAGGTAACTTCCATAATCGTCATGGAAGTTACATTATTTGGCCTCTGTTTTCCACAACCGTTTACTGGGGGAACGGTTTTGTAGCCTGATAGGAAAGTAGAGGTCGCTTTGAGTTTGTATCCAAGGAACATGTTCAGGACACAAGGTGCTCATCCAACCTACTTCACGGATGGATGAGCTTATCCTTGGACGAACATGCCCTAAGTCACTTAACTCTTCCTTAGGACGAGCCATATGGACGAGTTTCAGGAGTTGGTCTATTTCATAACACCATCAGTTGCCCCCTTGCCCACATGGATCATCTAAGGGAATGTGTAGCTTGGCATCATTTCCCTGGACATATGTATTTAAAGTCTACAGTTAGATGTGCCACGTGTCATAATTTTATTGGTGACTAGTCTTGTTGATTTATTTTTTCGAGGGGTAAGCCACGTGTCATATCCTGGTTGGTTGTGTCGTTTTGAATACCCAGGTCAAATGTCTATAAATAGTGAAATTCCTCCTCTACCCTTTACATTTATGAAATTTCCCTTAGTCTAGAGCCTCGTCTAGAAGTCTCTCTAAGTCCATAGTTCTCTCTCGTCATGAGCTAGGTATTCTCTTCCTTCTCATCTTTAGGTTTTTAGTTTCCAAAAAATGTCTGAAACTATCATTTCTTCGCCTAGCAATAGTACAGAGAAAGCTATAGACGAGTATTATGCTACAACCAGTGATAGTGGTTCTTGTAATAGTAGCCATAGTAGTGAGGAGAGTTCTACGTATGAGGGGTATACCTCTGGTGTCCCTAGGCTTCCTTTAGAAGTTATCCAAGAACAACTTAGGAAAGCCTCTAGTTCCCAAGCTGGCACCTCGTCCAGTGTCCCTCCGTCTAGTCCTTTGGACGAAGAGGAGACCTTCTATAGTTGTGCGGTAGGTATTCATTCCAAAACGAGTGAGCAATGGTTTAACAATCTTAGGACATGGTACCAGATCTCGGATGAGCTTAATCTTAGGTTGCCCGTTCGTGGAGAATGATGCTGCAATTCCCGATTTAGGGTAGGCATATATGAGGCTCATTTCTTGGGGGGTTTTAGGTTGCCTTTGAACGCATATGCTAGAGAGTTACTGGTTAGGTTAGGTTTAGGTATATGTCAATTCAACCCTAATGCATGGAGATTAGTTATCTCTATGCAAATTTTGTGGAGGGAAGTATTTGGAGGGGACCGTCCTCTTACTGTGGACAAGTTCCTCTTGTGTTACATACCTCCAGAGATAAATCAATCCATTGGCTTTTACCAATTCATAGCTAGGGGTAAAGATTGTAGATTAATCAAGTCCCTGGCCTCGTCTGACAAGAATTGGAAGACAGAGTTTATCTTTGTCTCTGGTTTTTAGGCAGGGAACCCTGTGGACGTTGGCAAGGACCCTTTTGCCCCTTATTCTGGAGACTTAAGGATCCTCGTCCTGAAAGTACGTCCCTCACCTTTTTAACCTTTCTCTTTCTTTTATCTTATTTTTTATTTATTTTTAACATTTGTTTATTATTTGCTTTACAGGTGTTAAATGTCCTTCCTTAAGTAAATTTCACCGTGACCACATCCATAGGGCTCATCTCTACGTTGATAGGGATTTTTATTCTTTGGTTACCCTACGACGTCTTGCCAAGTGGGGACTTGGTCCTGAACCATCAGACGAGGCTATTGCCCACAAGGTCACAGTGCGAAGAAGTAAGTTTCCATCTAATGGTCATTTTGAACATCCTGTCATACTTCCTGATCTATTTATAATTCGTCACTTATTGTTATTGTTTTTTGCTTTAGGAATGTCAACAATGAAAGAAAATAAAGAGAAAGAAATTACAGGTGAGGAGAGTCATCCTGAGGCTCAGTCTCAAGCTCGTCCGTTGGCTAGGGACAAAAGGAGGTCTTTATCTAAAAACCTTGATTTGGGAAATCTCCCCAACCGACGAGGCAAAAAGGCTAATCACAAGTCGTCCCAAACAGTCAAGCCCAACCTTCCTGTGTCTCAACTGTTCATGAAAATATATGACGTGGACTCGTCCACTCCAATTGAAACCACTTCGTCTAAGACTCCTCCGCCTAAGACGACTGTCCCATCCACATCCCAACTTCCACAACGGCTCCCTTCAAACCTTATTGAAAATGAAGACCTGGCTTGGGAACGTTTTTAGAAATCTATTTCAGATGAGGACATTAACACTTGCTATGACATGTCTCTAAAGGATTTTGAACATTCTGGTGTTCATGATCTTTTTAAGGTATGTAATCGTTTTTTTTTTTTTTTTTTTTTTTTTTTTTTTAAGGCTATGTCAAAATTTATTGCAGCATCTAGGCTGGCCACAGGATTAGACAAGACGAGGATCTTGTTAGAGATGAGGATTCAGGAGGTGAAGGAAGAATCAAAGAAGTGGGTTGAGGTAGTTGCCAAGGCTAAGTAGAAGGCAACGGAGCTAAAAAACTTGATTGAGGAGTTGAAAACTGATGTGGTGGAAAAAGATACTCGTCTTGATCATCTATAGAAAAAGAACAACGAGTTGAGTACTCTTCCTTCCAAGGCAAAGGAAGATGCAGTGACTAAATTCAAGGCGTCCAAGCAATACACTAATCTTTTGGACACCAATTATGCAGCAGGCTTTGAGGATTTTAGAATGGATGCTATGGAAAATTTCCCTAAAATGGACTTTAGTTCCATTAAGCTTAACTTGGCTGCTGCTACCAGTCCTCTTCTTCAAACTAGCTCTGAGGATCTCAATGTGGAAGACGATGCTACCACTCAGCCACCTCAAGATGACCCTAATGCTAATGCCCCTTCTTCTTAAAGACGAGACCTTTACATTTAGGTTATCTTTAGTATTTCTTTTTTCTTTTTTTGTTTAATCCATTGTTTTGGATCTTTTTATTGTAATCCAAGTATATTTTATCTCGTCCATGCTTTTAGGATGGGCTTCTAAACGATTGCCCTTTGGGCTTTTATTTTAGCAAGGGTTTTTCGGACTTTATGAATGTTTGTTTCCTTTTTATCATTGTGTGGACAAAATTTTTTTTTTTTAACATTGGTTTCACTCTTGACTCGTCCATGATAGAAGTCGTATTCATTCATCCTTTTGAATTTTGTGAGTTATTTTACAAGTGTAGCTTGTCTTTGGGAATGGCAACACTTTTTTCTTTAGCTTTATTCATCTTTAGACTTGGTAGTTGGTTTACATTCCATCCATAAGCCTAACTTTTTGCTCGTCCAAACAATTGGATTGTTATAGTTGGTGTTCTACTTGACATGAAATATTCATGTATGCATTTCCTCGTCCATAGGTAGGACTATTGTACTAAGGGCCTTACTTTGTCCATTATCTGGACGAATATGCCTTGTTTTTCCTTGCTTTACCCTTGGGGAAGCTTATAGACGTTACATCTTCGCGTCCAGAGATTTTACTCATCTTGGGCTTTTAGCCTTTTTGTCGATTATTTTGAATAAAAAAAATATAAATACTAAAAATTCACACAACATTATGTATATAGCATAAACATTGTTCATAGGTGAGGCATGTGCTTAGAAGTTAATGCCATTAGGGAATTTAATAAATACAAACTCCATAATCTCGTCCATAGCTCACGACACACAACTTTAAAGACTAATATAGTTTTAGGAAATCAACACATGCACAAAGCTTATATTTAAACAGACTTCGAAACAAACTTTTAGCTGCTCGTCCAGGCTGGGACTTTACTGGTAATACTTTCTCAAGTGTTCAACATGCTAAGGGTGCTCCAACTTCCTCCCGTCCAAAGTTTCCAAGTAGTAGGATCCTTGTCTTTTGCAATTGATAACTTTGTAGGGTCCCTCCCAATTAGGTCTCAGTTTCCCATGAGCTGGGTTCTTGGTTGCCAAAGAAACCGTTTTTAGGACGAGGACTCCTATGTTGAACCGCCTTGGCTTTACCATTGCATCATACTTCCTAGCCATGAGATTTTTGTACCTTGCCGTCCTATGTTCTGCATTCGTCCTTACCTCATCTATTAGATCGAGGTTTAAACGGAGTTACTCCTCGTTATCCTTATCCTGATACATTGTCACCTTGTGGTTGGCCATGTGCACTTCTGCAAGTATGACTGCTTCGCTTTCATAGGCTAGCTTGAAAGGAGTTTCCCTTGTAAGGGTTCTCACCGTCATCCTGTATGCCCATAGAACACTTGGTAGCTCATCTAGTCATACTCCCTTTGCCCCCTCAAGCCGAGTCTTGATGATTTTCAACAAGGATCGGTTTGCAACTTCGGCCTGACCATTTTCTTGGGGGTGGGCGGGCAAGGAATAATGATTTTGAATTCTGAAGTATTCACAGAAGTCCCTAAAAAGTGCATTGTCAAATTGTCGTCCGTTGTTGGACACTAATACTCTGGGTACTCCAAACCTGCACACAATGTTCTTCCAGATGAAGTTCTTGACATTTTGTTGTGTGATACTTGCTAAGGGTTTTGCTTTTACCCACTTGGTGAAATAATCAATACCCACCATCAGAAATTTCATCTGCCTCGTCCCAAGTGAAAAGGGACCCAAGATGTCTAATCCATATTGTGCAAAAGGCCATGGGGCCATCATCAGGTTGAGATATTCTGATGGTTGTCTGGGGACGTTACTAAACCGTTGGCATTGATCGCAGACCTTGACATATGCCTTGGCATCAGCTTGCATATTGGGCTAGTAGTAGCCTGCGCGGACGACTTTGTGGACAAGTGATCTAGCTCTTGAGTGGTTGCCACATGTTCCTTCATGAACCTCCCTCAATACATAATTGGCCTCGTCTGGAGCTAAACACCTCAGATAAGGTTGTGAAAAACCCCTTTTGTATAGTACCTCCTCCATAAGGACGTTTCTGGCTGATCTGACTCTAAGCTTCCTGGCTTTGTCTTTTCCTTTTGGAAGCTTTCCATCCTTCAAGTATGATACTATTGGAATCATCCAATTTTCTTCACCTTCTATCTAATGTACCTCTAGAAAGTCTATGCTAGGCAGGTATTGAATTTCATCAAACTTGTCCATTACTTCGCTCGCTGAGGCTTCCTTTGCTAAAGTATCTGCTTCCATGTTTTTTTCTCTCAGGATCTGAACGAAATCAGCTTCCTTAAACTTCTTTACAAGGCGTACCACCTTATTAAGGTACTTCTTCATTCGTTTTTATTTGGCTTCACATGTCTCAGTTACTTGGCCTAAGATTAACTGAAAGTCTCCCAGGACGAGTATCGATTCTGCTTCCACAGATTTAGCTAACTCCAGCCCTTTAAGAAGGGCTTCATACTCAACTTCATTGTTGGTTGTTTGATACTACAGACGAACCTTGTGCTTCAATTTATCTCCCTCCAAGGATAGTAAAACAACTCCTATTCCTCTTACATGCCATGTAGATGATCCATCCACATGGACGATCCATTTCTTACTATTCTCCACCTCGCTTAAGTCATCATAACTCGGAGTGAACTCTACAATGAAGTCTGTCAGGGCTTGAGCTTTTATTGCATTTCTGGGTTGGTACCTAATGTCAAATTCGCTGAGCTCGATAGCCCATTAGATCAATCGTCCTGCAACTTCCAACTTGTTCCTTGCCTTCTTAAGTGGATAAACCGTCATGACATTGATGACATGAGCTTGGAAGTAATGTCTCAACTTCCTGGAGGCTGTTATTAGTGCAAAAGCCAATTTCTCTATCAATGGATACCGTCCTTCTGCTCCTTTGAGCGCTTTGCTTGTGTAGTAGACTGGCTTTTGCACCCTTCCTTCTTCTCTGATTAATGCTAAACTTACAGCATGTGGAATCACTACTAAGTACAAGTACAATTCCTCTCCTAGCACGAATGGACTTAGTAAAGGAGTCGTAGTGAGGTAGATTTTCAAGTCTTGAAAGGCTTTTTAACACTCATCCATCCATTCAAATGCCTTTCTAAGTACCTTAAAAAATGGCAAACATTTATCAGTAGTTTTAGAGACAAACTTGTTGAGAGTAGTAACTCGTCCGGTAAGAGACTGGATTTCTTTGATATTTCGTGGAGGCTCCATGTTCAGTATCGCCTGGATCTTGTCTAGATTTGCTTCAATCCCTCTATGTGAAACCATAAACCACAGGAATTTTCCTGATGACACTCCAAAAGCACACTTGCTGGGGTTCAACCTCATGTTGTACTGCCTAAGTGTGTCAAATGTTTCATGCAAGTCGTCCAGATGCTTTCCCTCGTCCTGACTTTTCACCAGCATGTCATCTATGTAGACTTCTACATTCCGCCCAATCTGTGGACGAAACATGTGGCTAACCAACCTCTGATATGTTGCCCCAACGTTCTTCAAACCGAAGGACATCACCTTATAACAAAATAAGCCTTGACTTGTGACAAAGGATGTCTTCTCTTGGTCTACATCATCCATCTTTATCTGATTGTATCCGGAGAAAGCATCCATAAAGTTAAGCAGCTTGTGACCCGCAGTGGAATCTACCAATTGGTTGATTCGTGGCAACGGGTAACTGTCCTTGGGGTAAGCCTTATTTAGATCGGTGAAGTCTACACACATTCTCCACTTACCGTTTGCCTTCTTGACCATTACTACATTGGCCAACCAGTCTGGATAATAAACTTCTCGAATAAACTTCACTACAGTCAACTTCTGCACCTCTTCTTTAATAACATTGTCTCTCTCAAGAGCAAACACCCTTTTTTTTGTCATACAGGCTTAGAGGAAGGATACACATTTAGACAGTGGGTAATGACACTAGGGTCTATACCCGGCATATCCTCATGATTCCAAGCAAACACATCAATACTTTTCCTTAGGAAACAGACGAGATCCTTTTTAATCTTCTCTTCTAAATCTGCTCCAACCCTAGTGCACCTCTCAAGGTTATTCTCGTTTAAAGAAATATCTTCCAACACTTCAATGGGTTCAGCCACCATTCTCTTTTCTTCAATATTCATCGTCTGAACTTGCTCGTCCATGGCTAACATGGCCAGGTAGCATTCTCTTACTGCCAGCTGATCTCTCTGCACTTGTCCTATCCCATGCTCCGTTGGAAATTTGACTAACAGGTGGTCAGTAGACGTAATTGCTTTCCAACTATTTAAAGTTGGTCTTCCAATTATAGCATTGTAAGAGGATGAACAATCTACCACCAAGAAATTCACGTCCTTGGCTACCTGTTGTGGGTATGCCCCCACCATGACAGGTAATGTGACAGTACCTACAAGCTGCACCTTCATTCCATCGAATCCTACCAAGGGTGAGTTTACTGAACGAAGTTGGTCTCGTCCAAACCTCATTTGTTGAAAGGCATGGTAATATAAAATATCTATTGAACTTCCATTATCTACCAACACCCTTCTAGTTGTATAATCAACAATAAGCAAAGTAATAACGATGGCATCGTTATGGGGGTGGTGAACTCTTTCAGCATCCGCATCCGTGAACGTGATTGCTTGCTCGTCCGTGGTCTTCATCCTTGGAGATCGTCCAAAGAGTTGAACATTCTACACTATTTTCAGATATGTCTTCTTGGACTTGGACAACTGACCTGCTGAGCTTCCTCCTATAATAACTCTTATCTCTCCATATGCTCTCATCCAAGGAAATTTTTCAACTTTCCTTGTCTTATAAGATTTTCAATCTGCTGTTTTAGATCGTAACATTCGTCTGTTTCGTGTCCATGGTCTCTATGGAAGCGACATTACTTGTTCCTATTGCGCTTGTTGGGATCTCCCTTCATTTTCTCTAGCCATTTTAAGGAATGATCATCCTTGATTTGCATAAGGACCTGTTCGAGTGGCATGTTCAGTGGCGTGTATTGTTGACTCCATGCTAAAGGACCAGCCCTCTTACCGTCTCGGTCTTTTTTATCTTCCATCCGTCTATTTTTTGGATGAGGGCCTTGCTCGAAGTGGCGTATGGGGTTTGCTTCCATTCTCTCAGCTCTTTTCCTCTTCTTGGCTATGATCGCGTCTTCTGCATTCATAAAGTTCTAGGCTGAATGGACGAGTTCAGCCATGGATTGAGGCTCCTTCTCATAAAGCTTGTGGATGAATAAATCAGAATTAACCCCATTGTGAAAGGCTGCCGATAGTAACTTATCATCCACCTCATCCACCATCAGGGCTCCCCTATTGAAATGAGTAATAAAGGACCACAGGCTTTCATTCTCCCCCTGTTCTATGGTCAATAGGCTAGACGAGGAACGCTTGTATCTCTGTCCCCCAATAAAGTTATTAACGAACAACTTGCTCAACTCTTCGAAAGAACTTACCGAATTCGAGGGTATTTTACTAAACCACACTAGTGTCGGACCTTTGAAGGTGGTAGGGAAGGCTCTACACATAATTTCATCTAGGACCCCCTGAAGGTGCATCGTAGTCTTAAAAGTAGCAATGAGATCAAACGGGTCACGCACTCCATCATACGAATCCAAGGAAGTTATCTTGAATTTTGGAGGCAAGGGGTGACCATTGATGGAAGCCGTGAAAAGGGAGTCTGTTCGGTGAACTAGATCCTCTATGGGATTTGTTCTTCTCATGTTCTCCCTTATCTCATTCATAACCTTTCTCATTTGGTCTAATCTCTCTCTCCAAGTGTGGCACCCTTCTTGATGTAGTGCCCCTTGATTGGCTTTCAGGCTCAGTATTTCTTCCATCTCCTTGGCCTGGCCTTATTCTTCTCCATATGTCTCATGTCGTTGCCTCCTGAAATTAATCTCCCTTGTCAGCTCTTGGTTCTGGCGAGTTAACTCTGCCATAACGGCTGCCATGAATTGCACATGTTGAACAAAGGATGGTTGCATGGCAGGCATAGATTAACGATCGCGATGGGGATTACTAGAAGCATCCCTACTTTCTTAAAGGCCTTGCTAGTAGCCCTCAATCTTGTCTGAACCATTGCATCCAACTGACGGCGCCAACTGATGAACACAAGGAAATCAATACGCTGAATGTTTCGGGTGCTGATGATCTCAATCTGACTTGGAATGTCCTAAAAAGATAAACACAAAATCAGAGGAGACTGGGGAAGACTGGCCAAGAATCCTCCGATGGAAAAGTCAGTATTTTTGGAATTCCAATTTGTGTGGAAGTGTCTGAATGCCTTACCCTCTTGTAGAAGAGTCCTTATATAGTGCTTGACTAAGGCAATTATTTCTCCTACCATTGTGGAGTTCAGAAGACTCAGAAGTAACTTCCATAACTGCCATGGAAGTTACATTATTTGGCCTCTGTTTTCCACAACCGTTTACTAGGGCAATGGTTTTGTAGTCTGATAAGAAAACAGAGGTCGCTTTGAGTTTGTATCCAAGGAATACATTCAGGATGCAAGGTGCTCGTCCAACCTACTTCATGGACGGACGAGCTTATCCTTGGACGAACATGCCCTAAGCCACTCAACTCTTCCTTAGGACGATTGGACGAGCGCCTTGCGTCCTGAACATGTTGAAGCTACTTCTGTTTTCCTGTCAAGCTACAAACCATTCCCCCAATAAACGGTTGTGGAAAACAGACCCCAAATAATGTAACTTCCATGGTGATTATGGAAGTTACCTCCGAATCCTCCAAACTCCACAACGGTATGAGAAGTAACTGCCTCATACAAGCACTATATAAGGGCTTTTCTACGAGGAGGTAAGGCATTCAGACACTTCCACACAAATTGAAGTTCCAAAAATACTGACTTTACCATTGGAGGATTCTTGGCCGGTCTTCCCTAGTCTCCTCTGATTTTGTGTTTATCTTTTTAGGACATTCCAAGTCACATTAAGATCATCAGCGTCCGAGACATTCAGCCTACTGATTTCCTCTGATGGTAAAGTCAGTATTTTTGGAATTCCAATTTGTGTGGAAGTGTCTAAATGCCTTACCTTCCCGTAGAAGAGCCCTTATATAATGCTTGTCTAAGGCAGTTACTTCTCCTACCATTGTGGAGTTCGGAGGATTTGGAGTTAACTTCCATAACCACCATGGATGTTACATTATTTGGGGTTTGTTTTCCACAATCGTTTATTGGGGGAATGGTTTGTAGCCTGACAAGAAAACAAAAGTAGCTTCAACATGTTCAGGACGCAAAGTGCTCGTCCAATCGACTTTGCGGACGGACGGGCTTACCTTGGACAAATATGCAATATGCCATCCAACATTTCCTTAGGACGAGCCATATGGACGAGTTTAGGAGTTGGTATATTTTATAACACCATCAGTTGCCCCCTTGTCCAAAGGACTGTGTAGATTGGCATCATTTCCCTGGACGTGTGTATTTAATGTCTACAGTTAGATGTGCCACGTGTCATAATTTTATCGATGATCAGTCTCGTTGGTTTATTTTTTCGAGGGGTAAGTCACGTGTCATATCCTGGATGGTTGGGTCGTTTCGTATACCCAGGCCAACTGTCTATAAATAGTGGAATTCCTTCTCTACCCTTTACATTTTTGAAAATTTCCTTCGTCTAGAGCCTCGTCTAGAAGTCTCTCCGCGTCCATAGTCCTCCCTTGTCTAGAGCTTGGTATTCTCTTCCTTCTCGTCTTTAGGTTTTTGGTTTCCAAAAAATGTCTGAAACTGTTATTTCTTCGTCTAGCAATAGTACAGAGAAAGCTATAGACGAGTATTATGATACAACCAGTGATAGTGGTTCTAGTAATAGTAGCCATAGTAGTGAGGAGAGTTCTATGGACGAGGGATATACCTCTGGTATCCATGGGCTTCCTTTAAAAGTAATCCAAGAACAACTTAGGAAAGCCTCTGGTTCCCAAGCTGGTACCCCGTCTAGTGTCCCTCCATCTAGTCCTTTGGACTAAGAGGAGAACGTCTATAGTTATGCAGTAGGTATTCATTCCAAAACAAGTGAGCAAAGGCTTAACAATCTTAAGACATGGTACCAGATCCCGGATGAGCTTAACCCTAGCTTGCCCGTCCGTGGAGAATGGTGCTGCAATCCCTGTTTTGGGGTAGGCATCTATGAGGCTTGTTTCTTGGGGGGTTTTAGGTTGCTTTTGAACGCATTTGCTAAAGAGTTACTGGTTAGGTTAGGTTCAGGTATATGTCAATTCAACCCTAATGCGTGGAGATTAGTTATCTCTATGCAAATTTTGTGGAGGGAAGTATTTGGAGGGGACCGTCCTCTTACTGTGGATGAGTTCCTCTTTTGTTACAAACCTTTAGAGATAAATCAATCCCTTGGCTTTTATCAATTCACAATTAGGGGTAAAGATTGTAGATTAATCAAGTCCGTAGCCTCGTCTAACAGGAATTGGAAGATAGTGTTTATCTTTGTCTCTAGTTTTTGGGTAATGAACCCTGTGGACGTTGGCAGGGACCCTTTTGCCCCTTATTCTGGGGACTTAGGGAACCTTTGTCCTGAAGGTACGTCCCTCTGTCTTTTTCACCTTTCTCTTTCTTTTATCTTATTTTTTATTTCTTTTTAACCTTTGTTTATTATCTGCTTTACAGGTGTTAAACGACCTTCCTTAAGTAAATTTCACTATGACCGCATCCACAGGGCTCGTCTCTACATTGATAGGGATTTTCATTCTTTGGTTACCCTACGACGTCTTGCCAAGTTTGTACTTGGTCCTGAATCATCAGACGAGGCTATTGCCCACAAGGTCACAATGCGAAGAAGTAAGTTTCCATCTAATGGTCATTTTGAACATCCTGTCATACTTCCTGATCTATTTATAATTCGTCACTTATTGTTATTGTTTTTTGCTTTAGGAATGTCAACAATGAAAGAAAATAAAGAGAAAGAAATTATAGGTGAGGAGAGTCATCTTGAGGCTCAGTCTCAAGCTCGTCTGTTGACTGGGGACAAAAAGAGGTCTTTATCTAAAAACCTTGATTTGGGAAATCTCCCCAACCGACGAGGCAAAAAGGCTAAGCACAGGTCATCCCAAACAGTCAAGCCTAACCTTTCTGTGTCTCAACCATCCGTGAAAATATATGACATGGACTTGTCCACTCCAGTTGAAACCACTCCGTCTAAGACTCCTTCGCCCAAGATGACTATGCCATCCACATCCCATATTTCACAACAGCTCCCTTCAAACATTATTGAAAATGAAGTCCTGGCTTGGGAACGTTTTCAAAAAGCTGTTTCAAATGAGGACATAAACACTTGCTATGACATGTCTCTAAAGGATTTTGAACATTCTGGTGTTCGTGATCTTTTTAAGGTTTGTAATCATTTTTTTTTTTTTTTGGCTGAAAAATATATATATTTATATATATTTTCTTCTAACTTTCATTTTCATCCTTTTTTTTTTAGGCTATGTCAAAATTTATTGCAGCGTCCAGGCAGGCCACAAGATTAGACAAGACGAGGATCTTGTTAGGGACGAGGATTCAAGAGGTGAAGGAAGAATCAAAGAAGTGGGCTGAGGTAGCTACCAAGGCTAAGGAGAAGGCAACGGAGCTACAAAACTTGATTAAGGAGTTGAAAACTGATGTGGTGGAAAAAGATACTCGTCTTGATCATCTACAGAAAAAGAACAACGAGTTGTGTACTCTTCTTTCCAAGGCAAAGGAAGATGCAGTAAAATACCTAAACCTAACCTAACCAGTAACCCTCTAGCAAATGCGTTCAAAGGCAACCTAAAACCCCCCAAGAAATAAGCCTCATAGACGCCTACCCCAAAACGAGGATTGTAGCACCATTCTCCACGAACGGGCAACCCAAGGTTAAGCTCATCCGGGATCTGGTACCATGTCCTAAGATTGTTAAGCCTTTGCTCACTCGTTTTGGAATGAATACCTACCGCACAACTATAAATGGTCTCCTCTTCATCCAAAGGACTAGACGGAGGGACACTGGACGAGGTGCCAGCTTGGGATCATTTCTCCACCCACCTCATACCCAATACCCACAAGAAAATCAACAATAATCATTTGAAATCGTATATATATACTTTTACAAATGGGTCACCCCAAAAAACAAACAAAGGAAAAAGGGGAAGAAAAAGCGAAAAAAAAAAAAAAAAAAAAAAAAAAAAAAGACATTGAATTTAGGGTTTTATCATATCGACTCTTACCTTTAACAATATAAAATTTTTTTGATCATTTTAGGAGAGTGAGAGATCTGGAAGAACCTAGAGAGAGCGCTGAGAGAACCTAGAGAGATAACTATCTTTTTCTTGTTTTTTTTTTGTTGTTTATACGCTTACTTACTCTGCCGGTAACTAGTATCCATTAAAATTAAATGAAGAGTTAAGACTAAAACATCCCCAAATTTACGGTTGAGATTGGGGTGGGTACCATAACCACTAAAAAAAAAGTAAGGGTACAGTAGATTGACCCCAATTTCAAAAGTATATTGTAAACATTTATGCACTTGAAATTTTAGATTTTAACTTAAAAAAAAAAAAAAATTTTGGAGTTTGTTACATGATTATCTTAATTTATTTTCTTTTGCAATAAATTTTTTTCTTTTTTTGAGAATCAAGTTTAAGATTTCAATTTTTTTTTTTTTTTTTTTTTTTTTTTTTTTTTGAGAATGAAGTCTGGGAATTTTATTGAAAATGTCAGCCACTATCGGCTAAGGGTACAAAATATAGGTGTAGAGGAACATTCTCCATCCATACCTTATAATCACTAACATGACTAGTATGTTTAGTTAGGTTATGAGCAACAAAGTTATCAATTCTACGTACATGTGAGCAAGAAATCCTACTGGTATCTGTCAAGTGTTTTGCTGAGGCAAGGATGCGACCAAACGGTGAGAAGCTTTCCTCCTCACTGTTGAGAATCTTGATCACAGCTTATGCATCACCTTCAATGATAAATGAGGATAGACTGATCTCCAGAGCAAAGGACGTAACTATAGCTATAGCCATAGCTTCCACCATAATTTTATTAAAAATGTCAGCCACTATCAGCTAAGAGTACAAAATATAGGTGTGGAGGAATATCTTCCATCCATACCTTATAACCACTAACATGTCTAGCATGTTTGATCCCCATATCAGCTTCCATACTTCTTCACTAGACCTCAGTTCCTCCACTGTATGGTTGCTGTGATTCTCATGAGTTAAAAACCTGTTTCCCAATTGAACTGTGTATTGACCCGATGAAGGGTAGGGCCAAATAAGCTTATCCTCAGTAGGAACATGACATAGGGGAATACTCCTAATCAACTCCGCCTCATTGGGATAAAACAGACCGTTAAACAAGTTTAAATCCCACTGCCTTACCTCCAGATCAATTAAGTCAATCACTCTTATTTCTTCAAAGCCTTCTACCGTTGGGGATAAGAATCTTGGATGATCACGAGGTGGTAGCCATGCATGCATCCACACTCCAATTGACTCTCCACTGCCTACCCTCCACTTTGCACCTCTGGAAATGACTTCTCGGCCTTTCAATATACTATGCCAAGCATACGAACCAGTAATCACTACAACAAATTTGACTTTTTTCAAGGGTCAAAACCTTTAAAAAAAGTATTAAAAACTATTGAAAAAATTTATTTTAAGAGTCCAATTGACCCTTGATAACCTTCGAAATATATACCGTCGAAAAAAAAATTTTAACAGCCTTCGTGACCCTTAAAATAAGTGCTCTAATCTTATTTTGAGGGTCAAGAGACCCTTAAATAACCTTTTACCAAGGTTTAAAAAAATTATATCTACAACCCTTGATAAATAAGGTTATTTAAAAGATCTCTTGACCCTCAAAACAAGATTTTATTTTATTTAATTTTTTTTTTAAAAAAAACCACAATCATGCACAAACATATACATATACATACACATACACAAAAATTCATAATTGTATGAATTTATATGATACCAAAAGTCAAATTAACCCGATCAATATTTATATGATCTAATTCAATAGTCAACAGGGGTAAGAGTTTTAAATTGTAAAAACAAGGTTCTTTGCACAATCTATCATGGTAGTAGGTGAACAGAACAAATCCTACTACATCCTATATAAGGCCAAAGTTGGTGAAAGGAAATAAAAATCGGTTACATGCACAGCTTTATATACATGTCCCTTCCCAAATTCTAAATTCTTCACATGTTTCCTTATATCAGCAATCCAAATTAACAGCAAAGCCACCTGAAAAAAACAAAAATGAAAATTTCACAATCAGACTAAAGGAACAGAATATCACATAGCAAACTAGTACCAACAGCTCAACAGGTCATTCCAAATTTATCCAAATTTACAAACTCAGCGAGATTACATCTCTTCTACTTAGATTATGATTGGGCTGTACAAACTTACTTGCCAACTGAAAATTTGCAAACCCAATATTTTGGTGAAGCAAACTGGACCTGGAATAAATAGGTTTTGAGGCCCAAAATTTAGATTGGCCTGAAAATGTATATGGATAAGCTTACCTCGAAGAAGAACACAATATATGGATCCGACCATGTGATAAACAAACAATATGATAAAATGAGTAACAACATAGTTAAACAAAAAATTAACTTGAAGGTATAAGTGGAATTTGAAGCAAATTGCTATTTTAACAATTCTAGGATCTTTTAAGAACTTGAGACCATTTTATAAATGATGTATTTGTTTATTTAATGAAAGATTCACTAGGTTTTAGGTTCTTATAAAAAAAAAGTGCTCATATAGTGAAACATGCTAAAAGGCAAGTATAAGAAAAGCTACAAACACACAAAAGCATTTGCTGGACAAGAATACAAGATTTGATGCCCAAGACCAAGTCTTGCAAAGCTAGACTCAGAGGCCTTTGAAGTTACAGACACAGAAGCAAGCACAGACAACCCGAGTGTATCTTTTCGTGGGCTGTCGTAAGAAGTGACACTCTGTAATTAACATTAAGTATTCCGGCCCAGCCCATATAAGCCCAGCCCAACTATTTCTTCCCCAACCCAAAATAAAATTAAAAATAATGAATAACTGCATTAACGGTAACGGATTCATCAGTTTGCTGTTAATTTCCTTAACTTGCACACTATTCAAAACCTTAACCTCACCCTTCTCTATCCAATGCTGTCCATGCAACCTCCACGTGTCCAAAACAGGACCAGGTTATCACAACCCCACACAAAGGTTATCACAGGTTAGTCCTCTTTCTGTCACACTTTTCATTTTGAATTTCTGGTAGTTGCCTATTATCTGTTAGGGGGAATAAAGCCATAGCAAATCTGACCAATAGCAAGCTAAATCATGGAAATGTGCCAACCAAAGCATGCATATAAATCAGATTAAGTCATGCATATTATTATTTGACTTGCTGTTAACAATAGCAATCCAGTACACATTTTTGTTCCAGCAATCAGTTGGATGTTATATAAATCAAATATAAATCAGATAAGGATTGCAAAAGCAAACTAAAACAGTGACTAGCTTGAGATAATCTTCATACCTTAGTGATCACTACTAGATTGGGCTGATTGCGAGGTGATACATTGGATAGAAAAATCTATGCTCACAATTGGAAATAACAAGTAGCGCATTCAGAAAATCTTGTCGTGCGTTGTACAAAACAAAACAAAACTAAAGAGTTGCATATTTAACCTCTATTTATCCTATTCCATTTCTTCACTTCATTCATCCTGCCTTAACCTTAATCTAACATAAAATGTTGAGTTGTGCTCAAAATTGACTTCCTTATGATTAGTCCCTCCAGGAAAGTAATGTTGATAAGAATAATAAATTAAGTCATCACATTCATTTGTTGATAGGAATCCCATGCCACAACACCAAATTGGTTAAAGAAAAAACAACAATCAAGCCTAATTTTAGGGTCGGCTATGGATCCTCAACAAAGTAGACAGGGTATTATTATTTTTGCTTTCAAAGCCACAACATGTCATCAAGTATGTATTTCTCTATCTATTTATGAGATGACGAAAAGTGAGTGTAGTGACTGACCTTTTTTCTTTTTGGATATGGATATGGATCTGAGCGAGGCAGAGGGAAATCGGAAAGACCTGAAATCCAGACCCCAAAAATTAAAGGAGATCTGTACTGTGTAGTCTTAATAATAATTTTGAGGAGAAGAGAAGGCCTAATAATAATAATAATAATAATTGATCAAAGGGGGTTGGTTTTCGCTTTTCAGTATAATAATAACACTAGAATAGTCATTGTTTGACAGAAAAAGAAAATAGCCATTTACATTCCAGCAACAAAAAAACAAAAGCATTAAACATAGAAGAAAAGAAAAACAGACTTAAAAGAAAGCATTAGCAAGTAAGTAAAACCTATGCAACCAGTCACATTGGGTGCAATGCAATGCAAGCTAGTTAAAAGTTAAAACGAGTTCATTTCCAAATGATAGCTATGAGTCTTAACCAAAGCTTGAACAGCCTCACATGATGAAGGTGAATATGGTTGAAAGCTGGAGGCAGTTCAGCCATAGTGAGAAGCTTTGTTTTGCATTTGTACTAATCAGTTTGAGGGTTCTGCTCCATATTATGATTACTACGAACTCAAGGCTTTTTGTTGATTACCACAAATTGAGTGAATGTGGAGTTTGATACTGTTGGGAACTTAGAACATAATAAATCAACGCACACACACGGAGATTGAACAAGTTTTGCCATTTTGACAAGTCATATAATCAGATTTTCCATTTTGAATCCTTTCATGAAAAGGATTAAAACATCAAACTAGATGTGCAAGCAGAGAGAGTCAAGACTAAATGAAACCCTCTTTAAACCACCAGGCCACATTAAATTTTTATGTCAGCATCATCAGCCACACAAATATGATTATGATGAACAGAGACTTTAAATAACACAAAACAGCTTGGTGATACATAAATTAGTGATACTAACGAAACTTTTACCAAAAAGGCTTATGCATCCCAACCACAATGAATATCAGAAACACAGGCATATTTGCTACAAAAGAAAAATTCATCAATAACTTGAATCAAACTAACAAAAGAACACACCTGTATTTTGAACAAAGAGAAATCAGCTTAAACAAACTCGAAAGTGGAAAAAACCCAACAACAGCAACCTTTTTTTTTTTTTTTTTTTTTTTTTTCCCTTTCACCAGCTTCCAAAATCAGAACATAAATTCCTAATTCTTTACAATAAGCCTAAAAATTGAACAAATGTTGCACTCCTAACAAAGCACACGCACGGAGTGAATGTGGAGTTTGATACAAATTGAGTGAGTGTGCAGATTGAAATAAACACACACACACGGAGAGAAAGAAAACTAAATTTGAATACACAAACATAATAAATCAAGTCTTAGAGAGTGTCTAAAAAAACTCAATCAATATTTGTATGAAAACTGTAAAGGAAACAGAGATTATGATTTGAAATCGAATAATGAAATTGCAAAGGTCGAACAATTAGAAATCGAAATAGGGAAATCGATGATGAGCTCAGTTTTCTGAGAAATGTGAAACGAAAATCATGGGGAAATCAATGAAAAAGTGTGGGTAAACCAAAAAAACAAAAAAATCAAGACGAAATTAGGGTTTGTGATTCGTACCTAACCAAAGCTGAGAAACACAACACCAAGAGAGAGGAAGAGTCACAAAATCGAGATCGTACCTAATCGGAGCTGTGCGATCGTACCTAATCGATGATCGTCGAGCTCGATGAGATCTCCTTGATCGTCGAGCTCTATGAGATATCCACACGCTCTGTGAGATTTCTCAGTTTCAGGCTATCAACAAAAGAGTGATGAGAGCTCTGTTTGTTGGTTACGTCGGGCTAATGTTTTTAAATTTTGTTGGGCTTTTTCAAGGGATGAAAATTTTGTTGTGGGCTTTTTTCAAGGGCTGAAAATTTTGTAATTTTTTATCAAGGGTTGTGGGCTGAAAAGACTGACGTTTTTTTTTGTCACACCTATTTCAAGGGTGTTTTAATTTATATTGAGGGTCTAAATAATTTTTGAAATAAAGTTAAGTAATATATTTTACCGCATTTGTATTGGTAGGTTGTATCCACATATTTTAGTAACCCCTCGATAAAAGAGGGTTGAAATAACTAAAGTTTGTTGTAGTAAATAGACTCAGGAGCTTCCATGAAAGAGCAATTAGGGAAAATTTTGGATTCAAAGACTCTGTAAAATAATGAATCCTTCTAGTGTAGTAGTCTCCATGCTTGTTTTGCTAATAAGGCACCATTGAACAAAGCTAAATCCTTGAACCCCATACCTCCCTCAGATTTAGTTTGGCATAGAATTTCCCATTTGACTCAATGAACTTTCCTTTAATCCCCTTTCTGTCCCCACCAGAATCTTCTAATTAAGATTTCTATCTCCATGCATAGACCCACCGGGAGTTTGAAACAACTCATTGTATACGTGGGAATAGCTTGAACCACAGCCTTAATCAGTATTTCCCTTCCTGCTTGAGATAGTAGCTTTTCCTTCCAATCTTGGATCTTTCTCCAAATCATCTCCTTAATATAGTTGAAACTTGCCTTTTTGTTTCTACCCACCAGTGATGGAATCCCAAATACTTCTCGTACTATTTTATTTCTGGGACTCCCAGAGCTACCTTTATATGATCTCTAATCTCCTCAAATATGGACTTGCTGAAGAAAATGGTAGTTTTGCTTCTATTGATCTGCTAGCCCGAACATTTTCCATATATGACCACTCCATCCATTTTACAGCAAACCCCATTTTCTTCATCATTGCCTCTAGATATGACCACTCCATCCTGTCGTACACCTTGCTCATATCTAGTTGTATTGCCATAAAGTCATCCTTCCCATTATGTTTCTGCATACTATGAGGAGATTCAAAAGCTACCAAAACATTGTCAGAAATCAGTCTTCTTTTATTAAAAGCACTCTAGTGTTCAGTGATAATTTTTGGTAGAATTCGTTTTAGTCTATTTGCCAAGACTTTTGAGAAAATCTTGTATTGGACATTGCATAGACTGATGGGACGAAATTATGAGGCAAATTTTGGGTTCTTTGTCTTTGGGATCAGGGTGATATAAGTGTGATTTAAATGTTCAGGTAAGGAAGCAATATTCAAGAACTTAAGAATAGATTGACATACATCATCACCAACTAAATTCTAATAGTGTTGATAAAATAATGGGGGCATACCATCAAGTCCTGGGGCTTTGAGAGGAGCCATCTGTTTGATTGCTTGTTGAATCTCCCACACCTTGAAATCTAAGGTCAATTGGGCATTCATCTCTTCACTGATTAAGCTGTTAATGGAGTTTGTAGCTGCTTCATTTTGTGGGAGATTTGCCGTAGTAAATAGCTGTTGATAATAGTCCACCAAACACTTTGTTATATCTTTAAGATTTGAGGTCCATACCTCAGAAGCATCACAGATCTTTTGGATTGAATCCTTCCTTTTTCTTTGTGTGGCTCGGACATGAAAGAACTTTGAATTCTTATCACCATTCTATGCCCAAAGAACCTTGGATTGTTGAAACCACATCCTATTCGCCTTATCAATGAGTTCAGTAATTTCTCTTTTCAGCTTTCGGACCATGTGGTTTATTCCAGATCTCATTGCTTCTTTTTCAGCTATTACTAGTAATCTTCTCTATTTTGCTTACTCCTACCTTACATTCCCAAAGTGATCACGATCCCATCTCTTCAACTCCTTGCCACACTTCTTTGTCTTCTTCATGACCTTGATAGCTGGATCAATAGAACCATATGATGACCACACTGCTTCAACTACATTAGAGCATCCTGGATCTAAGAGCCACATCTCTTTAAAAAAAAAAAAAAAGGCTTTGTAGAGCTTACAACTTCTAGACTATTAGGAACGATCCAAAGAGGGCAGTGATCTGAAGAATCAGAAGTAAGATGATGAGCTCGTGTCCCAGAGAACTTCATTAGCCACTTGTTTGTTGCTAGACCTCGATCTAACCTTTCCCATATAGAGTGACCATCTGCAAAATGCTTTTGCCAAGTGAATGGTGATCCCACATAACCAAGATCCATGAATTTACACTCATCCATGACATCCCTAAATAACTGCATCTGAGTTTGACTTTTATTACTTCCACCTAACTTTTCAGAGCTTTGAGCAATCTCATTAAAATCTTCTATGCAAAGCCATGGAAGATTGTATCTATTGTTCAGTTGACGAAGCTTATTCTAGGATTCAAAATGTTTATGATTCTTCAAAAAAGTGTCAATACTCAAAACCAAGGAATTCCTCCAATACAAAGCTAGATCCCCACCTCTATTATTTCTCTCCACAAAGAATAGATTTTCAAATTCTATCTGTCGTTGAATTTCTTTTAGCTTTGCTTCGTCTGCCCACGTCTCAACTATAAACACTGCAGATGGATCTTTTGCTCGGATTACTACTTCGAACTCCTTCCCTATACGTAGGTTCTTAAGCTCACGACAGTTCCAAACAATGAGACTCATTTGGATTGGTGGGGCTGCTTCACAGCCTCTGCCATTGAGATATCCTGATCTTCAACCTTTTAAACCTGAATCTTCTTCTCTGGCAACTGGGGTTGGCTTGGTTTTTTCTGACTTCTGTTCTTTTAGTCAACACAGTTAATTGCATAGGTGCCTCATCTGATCGAAATGATGTCTCGAGCAATCTTTTTCCATTTACGTACAGTGGAGGGTTCAATGATACAATCCTCACGTGTTTATGTTTCACGTGTCATGTCAGAGCCCACGTTCAAATTTTCCAGATTTCCTTTATCCTTTCCTCACGTGTGATTTTTTTTTGAGTACATCTTACTTGGATTATGAGGAAGTGCTCGCAGCCAAGCACCATATCCTTATTGGTCTACATTAAGCGTTCCTTTGCTGACCAGCCACTTCTCACAGTCTTTCTCAGTGTGTGATATCATTACACACCAACAACAGAAATTTGAAAGCTTTTCATACTTTAGATCGAGAGACCCAAACTTCATCCTTCTTGTCAAGTGCAACTCTGCGACCCCTAGAGAGGGGTTTTGTGACATCAATAAAGTCACCTCCAATCATTTCTTCCGAGTGTCTTGTAGATAGGACAACACCTATCTTTCCCCCCAGTTCCATGGCCGTCTCAGAGTTTAGTAGGCTAACTGGCAATCCATGCATCTGAATCCAAAACTTCATATATGTAAACCATAGGTTTTTTGTCGGAATCGAGTAGTCATAGCACTGGAATAGTACCACATGCTTATCAAAAGACCCGTTCAGCATCCGTTTCTAGTTCAAAGTCAAAAAGGAGAACATGATCACCTGCCTCCCAAATTTCAAAACCTTACCGTGCCCTCCAAAGCGGTTTGAAAGTTGATCTGTTTGTGTGAAGAGAAAATCTGAGAAGAAAGAAAAGAGTAACACAGAGAGAGAGAGAACAGAGAGAGATTGATTTCACTGAGAGAAAAGACTGATTTTCTTACTTAATAAAAGAACTAAGAGTACAATCATATATATATATATATATATATATACACCACAATCTGTCTAAGAAATTGAATAACAGAACTAATCCAAACTATACGGATCAGTTCCGTGAAATTATCATCACTAACTGACTGAACTTCATGCCAGTACTAATGGAATACAGCTCAACTCTAGACGACGTCGTTCTTCCTTCTGAAGCTTAATTATCTAATGAATAAAACGGTGCGCTTCTGCTTTAGTGAAACGGTGCGTTGCACATCTGTTATTAGTGAAACGGTGCGTTGCACCAACCGTCACTAACAAGCTTAACTTGTCATAAACCTTGCTGCTAAGACATGTTCGTTTTTCTTACTAAACTGAGATTTTGTCAGCTTAACTTTTCCCTCTTCCTCGCCTGTCAGAGAAAGTTTTTTCCAATCCTTAAGAACTTCATCCATTCTCACACAAAAGAAAGAGTGCTAGAAAGAAGAGAAAATAGTGTAAAAGAAACAATTTTTTGCGGAGATGATCACAGTACGTGTTTCCCCACCCCAAAAAACTAAAGACCCCACAAGCCCTACTAATAACGTTGGAAACATAACAAAATTTAATAGTTTCTCTGCAATGACAGCATTCTTCTGGCTATTTATTTAATTAGACAACAAAAAAGAAAAAAGAAAGTCCAAAATTCATCCAAAATGGTCATTAATTCATTCTAGTTTATTTCATAGGACTAACTTTCTTTTTTTGAGAGAGATATTTAATAGGATTAACTTCCGTATGTTAGACTATTTCAGAATGTAAACAATTGCAATAAGGAAGACAAAATTAAAGAGTACATTATAACCAGTAGTACAAGATTATTATTATTTATATATATAGGTGCCTATGAATCTAAATGTCGTGACAAGCTATTTTCAAAGGTATGGGTGGATCTGAAAAAGCTCCGGTTGAAATTTGATCAAAAACAAACTTGTTAGCAGCCTCTATATAGTGAATTCCATCCCAATTTACTCTAACTAAGGGGCATTCACATAAACCAACAAATATCTGGCTTCCATTGACTGTAATTGTTCCTCCACAGCCAACATTGTTGCTATAATTGTATATGCCACCATAGCCAAAACAGGCAATGAGGGGGATTTCAATTCCTGTTATTTTCAACCAAACAATTAATAAACATGAAATTATGCTTCATTAATAAAATATTTTAAATGAAGGAATAAAAGTGATAAATGTTAATGATCATCTAAATCTATAAGATTGATTATCATTAAAAACAGGGACAAAACTACAGTTGGACCAAAGGGTCGTGGCACCTTGATTTTTTTTTTTAAATAATATGTATACAGTTAAAATTAAATTATAGTATAAACTTAAGTTTTTATGGTATTTGGTTTAAAAAATTTGTCAACTTATTAAAATTTATAGTTATTTTTTTATTTTTTATAACTTTATTAAGCCCTAGATAAATTCAGTTGATCTTCGGTTATTAATCAATTCAATCAACAATAAATTTTCCTCTATCCAAGTTACGAAAATCAAATTGACCCAAAGAGACCTCATGAAATAGAAATAACTAACTGGCCTAAATCCATATATAGTCCCCTTAAAAAAAGGGTTAATTAATACATGAACTGTCGAATGTGGATTCATGCGATTGTTGCACTGTCATGTGAGAGGGAAAAGTTAATTGGCATTTTTTTTTTTTTAACGTTTTTAAATGTTGTCAATTTGTGCATGAATCACTAGTGTTATCACAAAATCAATAAGGCAAAGCTCTTTGTCTCTCTCTTCATAAAAAGAAAATATTTTGGATTGATCTAAGCATTAAAAAATAATAATAATGGTTAACTATGTCTATAGTTTAGTGTGAATAAAACATAAAGTTGAGTATTTTTGATTGAGTAAATTAAAAAAAAAAAAAAACCTATTTTTATGTCAAAATATTGGTCTTATACATTTTCTCAAAGTTGTATTCTTCTCTCTTCTCAAAGTTATATTTTTCTCTCATTGTCATAATCATAAATTCATTTCAATTTTTTTTTTAAACTTTTGGGTTTAGAAATTAGATAGTAGATTAAATGTGACAACAAAATTTATGGTAAGTCTCTTGCTTTAGAATCAATAGAAATTACCATGAAATTCTATACATAAATCAATCATATATGATTTTTGGGATTTAAAAAAAAAAAGGTTAAAGATGATAGAAATTTATTAAGAAATTATTATTATTATTATTATTATTATTATTATTATTATTGTGGGGAGGGGGGGTAGGCACCCCCACCCAAGTAGGCCTGAGGAGTGATTGGGCCCAATTCACAGCCAAGATGGGGCCAGTCTAGCTGAGGTGCTCTACCACCGCTAGCCAAGCAATCCGGGGATTACTTTTCACCTAAGGAGGCCTCATAAAGGGTATCTTGTGGAAAACTAGGAGGAAGCAACTCAAGCTAAAAGACAGAGAGTTACAAAATGGCATGGTGACAGGTGTAGGCAAGAGAGGAAGGAAGCTTCTGAGTAAAGCAACCATTACCTCCGCATTAAATGCACCACAACAACCTAGCCTGTTGCATTAATGGCAGAATAACCATTGAATAGTGTCCATATAGCCTCTATCCTACTCTACCACCGCCAACCAAGTAAGAATGTGACAAGTATCTAGAAGTGGAATAGCAGCCCTCCAAGTGGAAGGTTGGGATGTAAATCAAATGGCCACACAAGTGGAAAGATCCCACATGAACAGGGATCGGAAAAAAACAAAGGAAAGAGTTGGAGAACTGAAATTGTAAAGTTCAATCATGTGTAAAAATTGTCCTCAATCGGCCTGAAGATAAAATAAAAATTCAGATGTTATTAAGACTTAGAAATACAAGAGCAAATCTGGAAGTTCATCATTTCATTTTTTATTTCATCTAGCTACCGTCTCAAAAAAGCCTAAGTGTTGGTTTGTATCCCTACCTATACAAATTAATTGTATTGGTCCCAACCACCAAGGCTTACCTTGGGTTTTTGACCTCCTACAATAGTTATTATTATTATTATTATTACCTTAAATTGATGTTAGTTTTATTTTTCATCTATTAATTTAATGTTAAATCTTTTTATAAATTCTCATTCTTAAATGGTTAATTTTTTTTTTCATACTTTGGCCCCCAAAGGTTAAATTTTGGTTCTGCCCACTTTTTTTTTTTGACAATTCAATAGCTTAGGGAGGGAGAAATTAAATTTTGAATGTCATCATTGAAAACATTAAGATAACTCCTTACATGATTATTAATACTTTTATGTTATATAATTTTTGTAAGGGCACGTTTTACTCCCAAAGCCCAAATGAAAGGTCAATGGCCCAAAGAGCCCAAAATAATAAATTTGTAGAGAGTGGGCTTGGAACCAAATTTTCAATGAGTTAAAGTGGACAATGATCACTGTAGGTTAGTTGTACTGGAAAGCATAAACAAACAGTTTAGACAAGAAAAGTCCTCCTCAGACTAGTCTGAGGAAGGTTGTTCTTATATATTTCCCTTAGACTTATATAAAATTACAATTTTTCAGTTTACTCTCCGTTTTCTACAAAATATCTGATAATCCCTTTGTAATGAGATTTTCCTTCTTTATATTCTCCTTCCTTACTTCTTCTCAGCCCTCCACGTGTAAATCAGATTGCTGGCTTTGATACTTGTCTCATCAGTACATTTCTGAAATTTTTGTGGGTAGCTGTAAGGCTGAATGTTATTGTTCAAGTATCACCTCCACATTAATGCGGCTAAGGGGTTTGTTGCAGAGTATTCAATGTCATGGTAGCAGCTTTCTTCTTAGATATTTCCCAACTCTCTTTTGTCTTATTCCTATCTGATGTTTATCTTTGCCAGCATGATTATCTGTTGCCTTATTCTTGATGAATGGTCGGACCTATGACCTCTACCCTGTTTAGCCAAGGAGGTACTTCTCCTTGAACGACATTTCCAGTTCCTCATGACCAAACTCCTTCCACAAACCATTGTCTTGCAGGCCTCCGTTAGTATTACTTGTCCTCGGACATGGGCCACAGCCCAATACCCATATTTGGACCCTTTATCCCTACAATTTTTAATATAAAGTACAAATTATCATAAGGCTTATCCTATTCCTTGGATTTACTAAAGGTTTATTTGTGATCCGTTTATTTTACTGAAACTAAAATTTTTTTACTAAAAATACAGTAGATAAAGGTAAAAGTTAACTAAAATAATACAATGAGACCCATGAATAGTACCAAAAATTAGAGTGGGACCCATAAATAGTGACAAAAATAAGCTGAATAGTAATATAAGTTAACAAAAAATAAACTATTCAAATGCAACCTAAATAGAGAGTACTTGACAAAGTAGACATCCACATATGTGAATGCAGCTGAAGGAAGATCCTTCCTGAGTTGAACTATGGCCTCCTTCAATTTGTGGTTGAAATATTGAGCTACATCATTATAACTTATAAGGCTTTGTGCAACCATAACTGTCCTTTTGAAGTTTGAGCTGATGGAAAACTGGCCAAAATAAGGGGAATGCAGCTAATTGATTGTCACTAATAAAACAAAATTTAGTTACCAAATTTCATTTTTTTTATTTTTCGGTTGTAATTGGTTTAACAAAAGGATGTTTCTTCTTGTAGTAATAGGTCAAGGTCAAGGTCAAGCCAGCCCATTATCAACCACTAATCAATATAAATATAAATTAACCTTAACATTAATGGAGAACTTGTTTAATATATCAGGGATAGAAGCATTGACTTCCTCTATAGTCATGTTACCAAAAAAGAACCACTTAGCAAGATCATTTCGACCGATATCGAATGTATAAAGCTTTTGAAAAGTAATCCCCCCTTGGGCATTAAATTTTCATATATTTCCTCTTACAAGAAAATCCAAGGCCCAATATAAAGCAAAAATGCATTTGATAATATAGATGTTTGTTATAAGCACCCTCAATTCTCAACAAATTACATAATATTACGAACAAGTGAAGTGTTTACCCACTGACCCACTTTACCTTTTTGCCTTAGCAAAAGTGATCTGAACTTGAACTGTAAAAATTGTGAGCATTGGACGTAGAGGTAGAACGGACTAAATGTACCAGCATGTGTTTTACTGGTTGGTAGTCCGATTGTGGATGCATATGTGGCAAAATTTGCACCGTGTGTGAAGTTTGTCCTTAAGGAATCAAGGTAAGCGTACAAATGTGGGAGACCAAGACTAATTGCTGTCACCATGCAATGTGATCAAACAGTGATAATTAGGCATAGTGCTTATAGTGGATTTAAATTAGTTTTGACAATGCTGCAGACGGTAAATTTTACCATCTTTATCACAACTTATTGAGCAACATATGTGAACATTTGCATTAAGTTGTACAAAAATTATTGTCTATTATTTATCTATCAATTACTTAACAATTATAAAAGTGTCACTCCACCTCTATAAATGCGTATTTCATCCTCTCATATGATAGGTCTTACTAATTCAACTCACATGGTGGATCCCACTAATTCAATGAATTGGTAGGACCCACCATGTGAAAGAATGAAATACACATTTATGGAGTCCCTAATAATTTTCCACTGCTAACAGAGTAGGCTGGTATTGTTCCTAAATAGAATAGGGCTGGTCCAATGTCTCTTTCCTCTGAGCTGGGCGCTCTTCCACTGAGAAATGCCCTCCTTTTGGCTTCTGTACTGGTGGGACTTAGTAGTGCGCTCGTCACCTTGAACCAGTAACTGTGCCAGCGAAAGCAAAGGCTTCTTCGGCAATAGAGTCAAAGCAAGCAGGAGCAAAAGAAACAGGGGTTGTGGGCGCGACATCCCTCCTACTTAAGAATCCAAAGGTGACCTTTAGAGCCAAACTGCCTAAAAGCCTACTGTTCTCATAGCACCTTTTCTTCCTATTATTAGGTCTTCCTTCTCAAAACCTCATGATAGAGGAGGTGCCCTTGATGTAGAGGAGGGGGGTGGTGGACATGGAGGGGACGAGAGCAGTGACAATAATGGAGGGGATGGTAGGAGTGAACATGGAGGAGGCAATGGTGATGTAGAGGAAGGGACAGGTGGACATGGAGGAGATAGCGGTGATGGAGGGGACAGTGGCGATGCAGATGGATGGTATGGGAGTGCTGATGGAGAGGACGGTAACGTCGAGGAGGGGACTGGTCGACCATGGGAGGTTGTCTTCTTATTTTTATTTTTATTTTTGTTACACACTGTAGAAGTTCTACTTTAGAGTTTAGAGTAATGCAAGCACCGTAGAAGTTCTACTTTAGAGTTTAGAGTAATGCAAGTATATAAGGATGTGGGGTGGACATCAAATCTACTGTATGGGGGAGGGAGAAACTTAGAAAAAATTGAAATCTCAAGTTGTTAATGATAATTTAATACACTCAATTTTATTTTATTTTAAACAATTTTAGTATTATGAATGATTCATTTGGGATTCTAAAGTTTGTAATTGCATAGTTTTAAAAATTAAATGATTAGATTTATAGAGTTAATATTTGATTATATTTAAAAAAAATAAAAGATAAATTAATTGAAAAATGAATGATGATGTGGCGCAATAGGAGTTTTGCAAAATTAAATACAATGCTTTCATTATTATAACATGTTTTGATTTTTGTTGAATATTATTTTTTTTATTTATTTATAAAAGATGTACACCATTTCACTTTAGAATATGTGCAATAAATTGCTTCACAAAATTTGTAAATTTAATTTCAAAGTGTAATCTTTGATTTAAATATGTCGTAATGGATGTGTTGCCTTTTTGCCATCAAAACGTTGCTATGGCTCTTCTAATATCATTAATTCATTTTTCTTATTTTTAAATGATATATATATAAATAATCTATTTGTCATGATTATGTTTTCCACTAGTCACTAACTTGCGCTGTTCAGGGAAAAGTTTTACATAAATGTGAAACTTATATAACATATGTACAATCATCTTGATTTATTTATATTCTTCTGTTAAATGCATTTTCAATTTGTCATAAATATAAGTCGAAAATTATTCCAATCAAATAATGGTACCTTAAGCTAACCCAAAATAATATTAATTTTGCCAAATTCAACATTAACTTCTATTTGTCAAATCCCAATAGCTGAGTAAAAAAATATTATCAAAATCCTATTACTTAATTCCTTAATCTTCTTGAACTTCCACACTAATCAAACAAAGGGAAAAAAAAAAAAAAAGACACCTAAAATTTGGGAGTATGTACTATGTACCATCTAGCCAAATTAAGTGCAATTTTAAAAAATAATTGAATTAAATTTTGAATAACATTCCAATCCCAAAAGCCCTTTTTCTTTTCTCACAATTTCCTATCAACCAAGCAGAGAAAAAAAGCTGAGTAATAATATTATTATCTATAAGAGGTGAATAAAAAGGCATGTGAAATTTGATATTTCAAATTTTTTTTTTAAATGGAATGCATGAAACTCCAATCTACCAAATCATCAAATTATTATAGCAATATTACTATTTAAACGAAAATAATAATAATAATAATAATAATTAGCAATACAAAAATACATTCACTCAGCTAAAACCAAAACTTTCATCGGACCAAATCAAGACATTCTTCAATCTTTATGCACTGCCAAGTCTCTACCTAAAGCATGAACTGAAAATGATTTCTTTTGATCAAGAAAAAACAGTAATCCTATTAAATGCCAACTACCTTAATATTTGCTAATCTCTACTAGCTAACTATTACAGTACATCAATAATTATTGTATCTCTAAATTCAGTAGCATTTAATTGGTGCAACCTTAATGCAGCTGTAGCTCTTGAACAATACAGTCCAGTATGAGACTTGTTACCAAGTATTTTTCCTTCTTGGACTCCCACTTGAACTTCTGTTTGGCCTCCTCTTCCACAAGCTTCTAAGCAATGAGCTTCTCAGGTGCCAACAACACCAAACCCTACAAAGCAAGCAAACATTTATATACAAATCCTAGACGACAAAACCTTTATTTTAAAAAATAAATAAATAAATAAAATACAAATGCAACATCTAGAAAAATTCCATAAGAAACATATTGACACCTTTTTTTGGATCTTAAATAATAAAACTTTAAAATACAACCCTAGGCAACTGTCCATTCACTAAAAACAAAAATAGCAAAAGTTACAAAGAATGATATGTTGAGCACAGATTATTCCCATATCAACACAAACCTTAGGCTAAGAAATCAATCTGCACATCCCCATCATATTTTTGCAAGCCCATAAACAACCTCCTTCACTCTTTAGAGCATAAGGAACCATCACTAACCATTCTTTAAAGCCCATGGAGAGTTTGAATTAAAAGAACCCAATTTAAAAAGATTAGTAAACCAAAGTTTGAAATTGGACCTAAAAACCACAATTTCATTCCCACTAACAAATAAAGAGAATAGATAAGGGGAAAATCCTAAAAATTAAAGTAAAACCATCACTAACCATGGAAATAAGAAATCAGAAATTAATTGGGAAGATGGAAACTAAACAACAGTGAACCGTATAGAAGTAATAAAGCACAAACAATGTAAGAATGGAACCTTTGTTGTTGCAGGGAAGGGGCAGTACAAAAGAAGGGGAAGAAACTATACAACAGGAAGGAAAAAAAGAAACTATACAACAAGAAAAACTAATCTGAACCACAAATTTAAAACTATCTTAACATTAAGACAGTTTTGAATGAAATGAACAAAACCTACTATGGGATCTAAACCCATCAATCTATGCTAATCATTCAAAAGAGAAAACACTCCCAAACGAAACCCTAAATCATATTTACCGGGAAAATTTATAAAACAAAATTAAAAAAATTACTGGTAATGTTGTCTGAGAAAGACTGGTCTCTAACAGTTGTAAAGTCCCTCATATTTTTCTCTTCCTCTTTGACTCTCTCCGCCCCTTATTAAATGATATGTTAAATAATTTAAACTGAAGAATTTAAAAAATCAAAGAAAAACATTGGACTTAGGAATGTCTAATAGAAGATTCAACCATTTGGTACCCTGACCAAAATAAGCCTAACTAAAAAAAAGCAAAGGCTTTACAAATCAATGTCAAGCATTTGTTCTTCCCAAACCAGAATAATTCAAATTCCCAAATCAAAACCTAAATCATATTTCCAAATTAAAAAGAGTGGAAACAAAAACTTACTGGTGGTCTGACAGTGGCAGGGATTTTGGTAGGAGGCCTGAGGGTGGTGGCAGCCCTTGATCAAAACGGACTTTCTCTCTCTTTGTGTCAATGGCACAGTGGTCTAAAGGTGGGGGCAAATCAGACGTTGAAGGACAGCCAGATGGAATGAAGCATTGGGAGAAACGATGGAGAGAGATTGGGGTTAGAAGGTTGAGAAAAGAAGGAGAGGGAGAGAAGAAGAGCTGCGTGCGTTTGGATGAGAGAGATTGATTGGGTTTTGTTCCTTTGGGAGAATGAGAGTTTTTTTTTTTTTTTTTTGGTGGAAAATTGTGAGTGCTTCAAATCCTACGTGACAAGCTCTCACTAAGTCAACAAAAAGTCAAAAAAAATTCAAAAGCTTCGGTTTTATAGTATACTAGTCACTAATTCGTGCAATACATGGGTTTATCTCTTGTTTGGAGAGTGTTCATTCCTCCTCTCTCTTCTTCTTCTTCTTCTTCTTTTTGGCATTGATAGATTGAATGAACATTTTGTGTGAGAACTTTTCTTTAGTTTTGTTGACCTTGAGGTGTTAGGGGGAAGAAAATAGAAATCTAGAATTTATTTCACAACAAAGAAATACATTGTATTAAATAATACTGGGAACAAAGAAAAAAAAAGTGTATTAAAAAATATATAGGATAAAATTCTCTAAGTAAATTTCTTACACACTCCAATCTCCTAGGTACTTATTTCAGAGTAAGCTATGAACAGATTTTCCTTCAACTCCTTGACTTGATCTTCCAACCCAAACCTATACTTATACGAATCCAATCACAATTGAACATAGTTGACCTTTTTGTATTTTTCCTAAAGGAAGAAACCACACTAAAACAAATTTAATCATAGTAAAATGCAAGGGGGGTAAGTTGAAAATGACAATGAGCAGTGTAGACCTTGTGATCTTGAAGAAAGAGATGAAACAAATTTAGCAATTTTTTTGCTTTCAATTAGTACAGTTCTAACTTCAAAGAATAGGCATGATCTCTAAGAGATGCTACTGAAAGCAAGGAAATGCAAGTAGAATCTGGGCATTAGGTACTTCTTTATTAGTTATAATTTTATCACACAATTTTTTTTTCAATGCCAAAAATTACAGATTTTCCAAATTATTAAAGAAAAAGACAATTAAATGGAACCCTTGAACTCAACTCTTGAAACATGTGTTGATATATATACACATACACACCAAATCGATGCAATGAGCTATAATGTCATGCAGTCTATAATCCTAGAAATGTTTCCATTGAATTTGCAAGGAAATACCATCTAGATATGATCCACAATGTATGCCATAGATAAATGTAATCACTATTCTACTACCAAATGTGCCACCAAACAATTAGGAAAGAAATAAATGAAAAAAAAAAAAAAAATCAAAACAAAGAAGAGCAGACAAAAAAAAAGAAAAAAAGATAATATTCAAAATAAAAAAGAAATTCCAATCTAATTCTGAGGTCCATGAACTCCAAAACTGGTTTACTCAAGAAAATATAGAAGAATCTAAAAGTCACAATCCAATATTTCTTCACTGAAACAGAATTAAAACATTTTATATAGACAATAATGCATCAGCCACACACTGACAACATTGGAAAAAATCACACAATCAGATTTTCATATATGCATTACTGCTTAAATTCACACATTCTCACATAGAGAAAAAAATGTTCCAGTGTCATATTTCACTAAACAATCAATGAGTAAAATAAGAAACATAAAAATATGATACACACCAACATTGATGTAATACACTCAAAAAAAAAAAAAAAAAAATTAACACAATGTTGGCAATGCAATAGTACACAAAATGTTCATTTCACTTATAATGGCCATAAATGGAACAAAAACAGATATGATGGAGAAAGCACAAGGTTAAAGCTATAAATTTATTCACCAACTAAGAAAAAAGGAGCATTCTGAACTTACTAGTACCACCCAAAAACAATGCAGAGTATCAAAAATTAAAAGCAGATCCAGAGAGAATATATATTGAAAACTTGGATTTGGAAGCTCTTCACTAATGACCATCAACCCCAAGTCAAAGCTTCTCTCTTCTTGTATCCATCTGGGTTGGAAGAAACACAATGAGAAAGTAACACAAGTCTTGCATACTTTTCATGAGTTGGAGGACCCTAAAATCATTATTAACATAAATCACAAATTATAATGAGAAGGAAACATTGTTTAAATCTACATTGAAAATTTAAAGATTTTTTGAGGACTGAGTTATTGTTTTTCATAATTATAGTCTTCGGATGCTTTGGCTAGGCAGTTTGATCAACATATTGATTTGAATTAAGGCATCTCTTGAAATAGCCACCACTTCAGTAGGATCTTATAAGTTATAGAGAAACAAAGACCATTTTATTCCAATCAGTATTAGAGAATTTTATTAATCAGAAATGAAGAATTAAAATGTGAGAACTTGTGTTGATGAAACTCAATCTCTTTCTTTTGCCCACAAACTACAAATACTAACCCTATAAACAAATAAATGCATACCAAATGAAATCAATCTTAGCCAGAAGTACACAATCAAGTAAGACAATAAGTGCGCAACTTTTATATTGAGAATTAAAAAAGACTACTAAATCTAATTGATTATAGATTATACCTTAGCTTTAGCTTCTCAGTCTATTAGTACTTGACTGACAAAGTGTGCGAAAAATCAACTGGGTACATACAATTCAAAAGAAACCCATTTGATTCTTCCTTCGCATTCTCTGCTTCCTCTCTAAGTTGGGTTGTAGATGTCTTCGATCTCGCCATTCTTTTCTTTTTTCTTCATTGTTCAACTTTAATCAAAATTAATAACCCAAATACCTAAATTAAAGACAATCAAACCAATAACCATTGCTTCTAACAAAACTTAAATAATATTTAACACCAATTTTCTTGTTTAAAAATACCTGCACTGGTAGCAGTTACAGCGGTATATGGCGGGAAGCTGGGTTGAAGGTGGGTGATGTTTCAACATGGTGGCAGCCCTCAGATCTCAGATCTCTTTTTTTGTCTTTGCCACTGACGGAGTGAGAGAGGTTTTGGGCTTTTTAGAATTGAGAGAAGCCGGGAGACTACATAGTGTTGGCTGCGTCTAAACAGAGGTAAAGAAGAAAGAAGTGTTTATGTTGGGAGGAGAGGTAGTATATTGGGTGGCAAGTACAAAAATAAAGCAAAATATTTAATTTATTTAAAAATAATAATGAGGAGTAAATTTGTGAAGGTTGTAAAGTTGAGTTGGCAAACTCCTATGAGGTCAACTAATAGTCAATGACAAAGGTTATATAGTATTTATAAGATAATAATGAGGAATAAATTTGTGGAGCTTGTAAAGCTAAGGTGGCAAGCTCTTATGAGGTCAACTAATAATCAAAGACTTTAGTTATATAGTATTTATAGATTGGTCACTAACCCATGCATCGCATGGGATTAGTAAAGATTGGTCTCTAACAGTTGTAAGGTCCCTCATATTTTTCTCTTCCTCTTTGACTCTCTCCGCCCCTTATTAAATGATATGTTAAATAATTTAAACTGAAGAATTTAAAAAATCAAAGAAAAACATTGGACTTAGGAATGTCTAAGAGAAGATTCAACCATTTGGTACCCTAACCAAAATAAGCCTAATTAAAAAAAAAGCAAAGGCTTTACAAATCAATGTCAAGCATCTGTTATTCCCAAACCAGAATAATTCAAATTCCCAAATCAAAACCTAAATCATATTTCCAAATTAGAAAGAGTGGAAACAAAAACTTACTGGTGGTCTGACAGTGGTAGGGATTTTGGTAGGAGGCCTGAGGGTGGTGGCAGCCCTAGATCAAAACGACTCTCTCTCTCTCTTTGTGTCAATGGCACAGTGGTCTAAAGGTGGGGGCAGGTCAGGCGTTGAGGGACAGCCAGATGGAATGAAGCATTGGGAGAAACGATGGAGAGAGATTGGGGTTAGAAGGTTAAGAAAAGAAGGAGAGGGAGAGGAGAAGAAGAGCTGCGTGCGTTTGGATGAGAGAGATTGATCGGGTTTTGTTCCTTTGGGAGAATGAGAGTTTTTTTTTTGTTGGAAAATTGTGAGAGTTTCAAATCCTCCGTGACAAGCTCTCACTAAGTCAACAAAAAGTTAAAAAAATTCAAAAGCTTCAGTTTTATAGTATATTAGTCGCTAATCTGTGTAATGCACAAGAAAGCTATTGAAAATAAGATTTTAAAAAGAATAATTTTATAAATTTTGTTTATATTATATATTTATTTATGGTAATTTAAAAGATTATTTCAAATCTCATAACATTAGATGTTTCACAAACTATAAACAAAAATGTAATCAAAAGAAATTAAGATACCATCACTTAACTGGGAAGAAATATTTAAAAATATGTTTTCTTCTGGTTAAATGATGCGACATGTACCCTTCTTTCATTTTTCATACTCTTATGACAAACACAGATTTAGGAAAATGAAACTCGGCTTTAACTTTCATTCTATTATGACCACCAAGCCTTTTATAAATGTTCCTTCTAAATTATTCCAAAGATTAATATAGTAATTTCCCCTTAGTTAGATACCCTATCCATATGCTTAGCTTAAATTTAGAAATACCCTTTTCCTAAATTAAAATAACTATCTTGAAAAACAATTATCATATATAGTAAGAATTTTCAAGCAAAGTTCTAATGCCCATCTAATTTATTTCAAAAAGAAATGAAATTTTTTGTTGTGGCATATGTTTCATGAATGTTTTAACCTCTATCCTAATGTCTATGAGCCTATCTAATGTATTTAAAAAAGAGAAAAAAAAAATATTGTGGCATAAGTTTTACAAAAGTGTCAATGTAAACAGCAAAAGTAATGACTCATTTTAGGTAATTGGCAAAACCCGGGGGGGTGGGGGGGGGTGTTTAGCAATATAAATTTAAGTTTCTTTTCACTGCTTTATTTGAACATAGTAGTACTCAGTGGTTGATCTTTTGTCTCAATGAGTATTATGTAATGGTCTAGAATTTTGAAGAGAGGACACCATACAATTCAGCATGATCAAAAACCTATCAATTAAAAAGGCTATTGTAGGTTCTAGTTAGCTCAACTAGTAAAGTTTTTAATGGTTGTATAAGAGATTTAGGGACACCACAACTTGCGAATCGCAATGCATGATTCCGATGTTGCCCCTGCTACTTTAGCTAAGTCGATGCCCAAAAGTACTGCTTCATATTTTGTCTCATTGTTGGTTGTTGCGAATTGGAGGTGGACCACACATTCTATTGTATCTCTTTCTGGTGATCGTAGCAGGACCCCAGCTCCCCCTGCTTGTTGATTAGACAATCTGTCTTGACATACCATCCACGCTGTTGGTTCCCCATCTTCAACTCCTGTCGTAAACTCCGCAATGAAATCAGTTAGTGCCTGCACTTTGATTGTGGTTCGGGGTTGGTATTGCACGTCAAACTCGCCAAGCTCTATTGCCCATAGGATATATATATATATATATATATATATATATATATCTCGCTGATTGAGGTTGATAGGGGGCATATCGCTCGGCTGGTTCAACCAGGAACCAGACATCAACCCGGTCCAATTATTCACAAAAACCGAAAATTAACCCAAAAAACCAGGAAAAACCGTTACAAAGCTTGAGAAGAGATATTAGGCACAGGACAAAGCTTGAGAAGAGAGTGAGGCTGTGAGAGAGAGAGAAACAGAGTCTGTGAAGAAGAGAGTAGAAAGAAGAGAAGGATGCCTCGTAGTAGGTTTTTTTGATGAGAAAGCTGAGTTCATTAAACTGAAATTAGAGTACAAACTAAGACACAACTACTTGCTGGAAGTAGTAGTAATTAAGAGGGTAGGTGACTTTTTTCTGCCTTCTAAAAATTTCTAGTAGTGTTTCCTTCAAGCCCCACGTAATTTATTAGGGTTTAGTGTTTACACCAACTCAAAATGCATGTCGTAAATATACGCCTGCTATGGGGTGTACAACTAGAATATGTCTAAACATTTAAATTTCATAACATTCTTTCAGTTTCAAACGAATAGAATGTACTGCCCAAAGTCCACCTACAAAATGTAATAGTCAGGGGCTAATAAATGGAGCTTGATATCTCCTGAATCAAATTCTCAAAAAGTGCTTCATTATTACAGAATGGCTAGGTAGGTGAGGTCTTTATTATTGCATGTAATTGGTTTTTTTTTTCCTCCTGATTGTGACACTTAGGTCTGAATTAATTACACAATAAGACTCTGTTTTGATTGATTATATACAGATATGAGAGAGAGAGAGAGAGTAGCTTAACAGAAGGAAATCATTTATAACTGATTTTAACAACTAAACTAAACACCCGTGTCTAACAGTAATTTAGATGCTAACCAACTGCAACGACGGGGGAAGAGAAAGCAGAGGAGCAAATGTAAAAGAAGAAAGTAAAAGATATGTAAAAGCTTGGTATTTGATGAGACAACACAATTGTCATGTAAGACAAATATCTTAAAACACCAAAAAAAAGAGGTGTCGTCATTTCTCGTCACTTATTTTCAAAATTTTGACCAGTGAGCTATGGCTATGAGAATCGAGTAATAAAAACAAAGTCGAACAATATTTGGACGTATGGGGCCCACAAATTTTTTTTTTTTTTTTTTTCCTTAATAACAAAAGAATGTCTTAAAAGTCAGGGTCCAAATCCAATAGCTCCACCACTGAGCCACTCACGCTGGAAAAAGGGGATTGAGAAGGGGACGAGTGAGGATACGATCATGTTTGATTGCGTGTGCGTTTTGCATTGGCATGGGGCTGTTGACGCTTTCTCTTCGAATCCAATCGATGTTGATTTTCCAGTGAAGCACGAAGTTCATGAAGAGAGCTCAGGTCCTGTAAGAAGAGACTCTGCTTTTTTTTTTTTTATTAACATAAAAGGAAAAACAAATCCAAGAGGATTTCATTTTTCTAAGTTTTCCTTTGTCCAATAACTCTTGAATTTCTTTCTTGCAATATTCCATCAATTCCTGATTCGTTTGAATGGGTCTTGCTTTGGTTGGTATATCTTTCTCATTGAAGTCTTTTTCATAGGTTAATTCAATATCGTGTTTCCTACAGTTCCAAAAGGCCTTTGGGAAGTTCGAACAAACTTCAGTTTCAATTTTAAATATAAATTCTTCAACTTTTTTTTTTTTTTTTTTTTTTTTTGTATATTAGGATCTTCTAGTTCTTTTCGATTACTTGATATTGTAGTTCTTGTCGTAGAAATTTATTTGTTTTAACTTCCTTGTTATTCTCTCTTTTTATTGTATCAATGTGTTTAGAAATTGAATACTGTTTAGTAAAGTGATCTTTCCCTTGAAGGGCAAGTAAAAATTTGAATTTTACTTCTTGTCCTAAGACATGTTGTTATTTTTTCACTGCTAGTATATGGAATGGGTATAATAAGGTTAAGAAGGGACTTCCCAATATTACTTTTGAGGTGATGTTCTTTACCAATATAAAAGTCGTTTTTAAAGCATATAGTATTATAATACCAGTTGGTAAAATTCCTATGAAGGGTTTTTTAGTGCTCTATATAAGTTTTTTATTTTTGATTTTTTGGAATAAAATAGGTTTTAAGTTGTCAACGAGGATACCAATTGCAATGATTTTAAACTATAGAGGTATATTTTGAAAATAGCAAATTTATGGTTTAATTTAAAAGCAAGTTCAAAATTTAAGGTTTATTATTTAACTAGAAAATTTCCTTGGAATATGTACAAATATTTAGAGAGTTGAAGCCCTGATTGCAGCCCTGATTGCTGTTATTTGATAAGGGAACTACTGTTTCAATAAATTAACCGCAAATTGAAGAGACAGAGACAGTGCACAAGCAATTTTCTTAAATTGCTTTTAGAAAAGACTGAGTTTTAACTCCAAGGGGTAACACAATTAGATTGATATCTCGCCTTATGAAGTGAAGGTCACTAGTTTGAATCTTCCCTTTCCTTGACTAGGGGGTCACTTATAAAAAAAAATGAAATAAAGAAAGAAGGCATAAATGTTAACCAATTGTTTTTTGTTTTTGGGACGGGGTGGGGTATTAAAGTTATTCTAGTTGTGTGTTTTTTTAATTTTCATCTTTGCCCTGCATGCTTGTATTGATTGCTTAACTGGCAGAGTTTTTTTCGAATTATTGTAGGAAGCTTCACCATCTGTTGTTTTCATTAAAGAACTTGAAATAGTTAGAAGCCCCAAGACCACTTCTGATGATGTCAATCTTATTGAGGATGAAAATGCAAAAGTTGACGGGACAGGTTCAGGCTTCATCTGGGATAACTTTGGTCACATTGTAAGCACTCCCTTCTTCTGTTCTCGTATTTGAATCCATCTTTAGCGTTATATGCTATTGCTTCTTTGTTTTCCTTATCTGCAAAGTTCAGTGGCGAGTTCCTAAACAGTAATTATCATCAAATTATATTTGTAGAAGAAAACATCATATAGTACCTGGGTTTTGTTGAAGGTTTAACATCCTTTCCTAAACAATTTGAAAATTGAATATCATATAACAAAATATACCATATTGCTAACATCCTGACAACCAATGTTGCAGCTGATACTTACATATTTACCTGCATTTATATTGTTCTCTAGAAAATTGAAAGATGGGTTCATTTTAAGCTTGAATTTTATGTATGAATTAGTGATATGCATACTTACCAATCTAATTATATATATATATATACATATATAATACTTATGGGTGATTCCTCCAATATTAATGAGAAAAGTCTTATTTTTGTGTGTGACAGGTAACCAATCACCATGTTGTAGCTAAATTGGCAACAGATGGGAGCGGAATACATTGTTGTAAGGTTTTGGCTCTTTTCTTCTATTTATTATTTTTTTTTCACTTGTTTTGACAATCATCATTCATTTAATGTACTGGCCCTTTGTTTGAGTAACAATGCTTTTGGTGCTGTATTTGCAGATTTATCTAGCAGACACAAGAGGCAATGGCTTTTACAGGGAAGGAAAGATTGTTGGTGTTGATCCAGAATATGATCTGGCTGTCCTTAAGGTGTGCACTGAAACTATCATTTAATTTCTTTGCCACATATTAAGCTTCTTATCATTGATATATAAAGTAGACTTACTTTTCCCAAAAAAAAAAAAAAAAAAAAAAAAAAAAGAAGAAGCTGCAATCAACTTTGGGTAACCAGCTCATATATGATGGGTAACCAACTTTCTTGGAATCATATTTACTAGAGAGAGCATGAGGTTCTGCCAAGTGGCACTTTAATAGAGTGATTTTGCAAAAATATATATATATATATATATATATATATATATGGGCTGACATTTAAAATAAACAAAAGGTTTTGTTCAAAACTAAAGTTGATAGCGAGCCCAAGCCCATTTTTATAACTTACATTAACCCCAGCCAAACTCTAATAAACAATAAATAATAACTCCTACAATAAACCCCAAGTACCATACAGATAACAACACTCTCGGCTTGGCTTTGAATTTCTCTCTCATAATGCATGTTTATCATAAATTGTTTTCTCTCTCTACATACATGCTGTCTTTGAATCTATACCTAAACTGTTCACCTCCTTCCAAAACAACAGTTTGCAGTCTCAATTTAGTGATCAGTTGAAGCGATAAAGGTGGAAAATTAAGAGATTTTAGTGCTCCTTGGTTTTTGAAATGAAAGAGTTTCTCCCAATAAATGATAGCTTTGCATGTTGATGCTGTACAATTTTTTTTTTTTTTTTTTCATATATATCCGTTTCCTTTGGCCCATGAAATTCCTCCATAAATTCTTTCACAGTCTCTTGGTTTCCTTTTTTGAAAGGAATGTTAATTTATGTCGAAAATTCTATTATAACCCAAAAAAAAAAAAAAAAAATCTCTATTTGGTTTTTTAGGAAATAATTTTTATGTTCAATATTGTTTCTTTCCCTATTTTCCTTGGCTAATTGAAACAATTTAGAATTACTCACAAATTTGAGCTGGGTATTAGAGAACATTAGGCCTCAGTTTTGGCTAATTGAAACAATTCTTTTTTATGTTTTTGCTCAATGGCAATTAGTGCTGACCCTATTCAACTTCTAAGAAAAGGTTTTGCTTCTTTTTTTAGGAGCCAACGATAAAATGTTATGTCAATGGAAAATTGTAGTAATGCAGCATGTACTTGATTAGTGAATCTCACTGAAATATTAAGCAATTCTAATTAAAGATTTAGTTGCAATTCATTTCTTGAATTGGGAAAAAGGTGAATGGTCTTTAGTTATAATCCTAACTTGCAATACTACCCTGAGCACAACCATCTGCAATCTCATGTAATGCAGTCTTTTGGCATCATACAATGACTTGAGGCAACTCTTGAATTCCGTAGATATTGTATCACATAGTTTTTATTAATTCAATGCATTAAGACATGATAAAGCTATACAGAGTTAACATTATTTTTTGGGCTGAAGTTTCAACAGAGCTAACTCCTTTGTGGGTTTTGGGCTGGTTATTATAGTTGACTAAAGAAGACGTGCAAGCTTGTGTTAGATAGCCTGTAGTGAAGATAAAGAACCTAGATTGCAAAGAGCTATCAAGGAAAGGGTTGAAAGAATTGCAAGAGTGGATGGTGGACAACTGGGTTCCTAGAAATTGCTAAATTCAATTAGATGCTAAAATGGCTATTGAGGGAAATTTAGAGTGAGGAAAATGACTAAAATTAGAGTTGTTTCTGAATATGTCTCAATGGAGATTTGAGATATTTGAAGCTGGCCAACCTCATATTAAAATGTATTTCTTCTGAGTGTCTCTCAATGGTCCTGTATCCAAGCAGAGTTTGATTGCCTCAGTTTTTTAGGGTGTTGCTTTATTCTTGAATGACTTCCCAATTAATTTGTTTTCTTTTTTGTATTCACTTGCTAACTATGTACTTTGAGGTTCCATAATGAGATGGAAGTTCTTTCAAACTCTTATCATTGATTCATTAATGGGTGCTACCTATGTACTTTGAGATTCCATAATGAGATGGAAGTGCTTTCAAACTCTTATTACTGATTCATTAATGGGATTTACGTGGTTTCTTTTTTATACCTATTCTATTTTGTTGTGATGTGTTAGGGATATGGCGCCACTTGCATTTTGGTTTCTATATTGTCTCTATGGAATTATATAGCATGGTCTTCAATTTCCTATTGAAGCATTATTCGTAGAATTAGATCCAATCTTGCTTGAAGAATAGTAGCTCTTTATAAGACTCATTTGACATTTGGAAGAACATAAGTTCATTACAAAACTTGACATTTGTAAGAAGGTAGCTCATTAAATTATTTGCATCTCTATCATATGAACGCCTGAACATTCCTCTTGAATATGACATTTTATGTTTCATGTTTATTTTTAATAAATTTAAGGTTTAATGTTATACATGGTTAAGAGATCTGCGACAAGTAATAATTTACCTTAGCTGTTTATGCAGGCAAATTTTGAGGAACATAAACCTATTAATATGCCCAAAGGGTTTTTTAAAAACACTATTGAGATTTTCACCCAACTCTCTTCCAACTTTTGTAATCTCCTATCAAATATATGGTGGTGATATATGCTCTACATAGCATGCACTTATTTTTATGTATACATGGATTATACATTTACACAGTTTCTCCATGCATAGAGAATATCACATATTGCTTAAATTTTTTACACATCATAAATATTCTACTTAGGCTATAAGATAACTTTTTATAAAAATATTTTAAGATGCACCAGTGCGTTCTGCGGGACATTGGCTAGTTGTATAAGAATTGGTCATTAATGGCAAAGAACTTCCAAAAAATTTATATTAATAAGGATGGGGACAACGAAGAGTTAGATGTTCCATTGTTGGTCATGGTCTTGGTATAGAAACTTCAATCAGCCTTGAGCTCATGATTTAGGTCCTGCCCCTACCTTGTAAAGGTCACTGGACTTTGAGGATAAATGCCTATTGGACCAAAATGGAAAGAAGCAAAAATGACCCTCCAACATTCAACTACTATTAAAAAGTCCAAAGGCCGAATCTTGTACTCGGGTCGGGGTCCAACAAAATGCAGATGGATCAACAATTGCTATTTACTTGCAAGACCAAAAAGAGGAATTTTTTCAATTCCAGATTTTATTAAATCAAATTAATGTAGATTTCAAGTTTAATGCGCCCATTGTTTTTGCTAATACCAACCAATGTTATCAAAATGCAACATTAACACCACACTCTTGTTCACTTTTAGTGACTCTACTTCACTTAAAATTCTTCTAACAACAAGTTCTACCGTAGGAAATTAGTTTTTTTATTTTATTTTATTTTATTTTTTTTAATTAAAAAAAAAAAAAAAACTCTTGAAATAGACATATAAAAGAGGTTTAGTACAAAAGGTATATTTACATTAACTGCTTCAGCTGTATGATAAATAAATAAAAAATAATTATTGAAAGCTCAAAAGCATTGATATACAAAAGGTGGTAACAAAGTCAGAAAGGGGGAGGAATTCTTTGGCTGTGTTTATTTTATTACTAGGGTTTTGATAAGAACCATCCTCAAAACGACTTAGTTTTAAGACACATCGTCTCTTGGTCTTCATTTAAGCCAAACGATGCCGTATTGCTGCCTCAAGACTCAAGCCAAACTGCTCTTATGTCAAATGCTGTCTTATCGCGGTGTATAGAATCAGTGTCAGCCTTAATACAAAGAGTTTAAATTCAGTCAGGACTTGGTTTTAACCCAAGTATTTATGCCCTCCAATGAGATATTGCCATGTCAGCACTTTACCAAAATATGAATATTAAGCACCCGCATACAACAACAGCTTATAATATGAAATTCAAAACACAACCCTCCTCCTCACGTTCAAACCAAACCTCCATGCACCCCCACCCCAACACACATGCCACCACGAAAGCCAATGGAGTCACTTCTAGAGCAAAAAAAAAAAAAAAAAAAACACCAAAGCCACCACACCACTATGAAGTGGAAAATCCAAGAAAATGAAACCTGGTTGAGAAATCCAAGTACCGTCACTCCAATGAGTCTAATTTACAAACAAAAATTAAGATCCATCTCATTTCTAATTTTCTAGTGCTCTTCTCAAAGAAGTAACCAAACCCAAAATCTATAGAAACACCAATATCAATAACAGAACAAAACCCATAAGCTTGTTTCAAAAACTAGACAATACCCAAATGAGAAAATACATAAGTTAAAACAAAAATGATGAGGAAGATGGTCATGGTTGGTGCTAGGTCCTTTGTTGGACATCCGATGGATGCAGCGTTTTTTTTTCAAGCCACCCTATAGACCTCACTCAGCCTCGGATGAGTGAGAGTTTCAGGTTATGGGTTTGATCACATTGAATGAGAGGGATAAAACGATTTTGGGTTTGAGAGTCAATGTTTGTGGCTCAAGTGATGGTAGTAATAAAGCTCCACCACGAATTTCGATCCATGGTGATTCTGATAGTTTGTGATTTTCTTTGATTTTTTTTTTCTTAAAATACAAATTATTAATGATTGTGTTTGGTAGCTAAGTAAATCATTAGGAAAAAGCCACATAAATTTTCTCCACTCTATATTTGGTAGCCTAGAAAATTAAAAGGGAAAGCTAAAAAAATTTTCATCTTCATTCAATGTTTGGTAACCAAGAAAACCAAAAGGAAAATCCTCATGTTCTTCACAAAGAAACCCAAAAAACACCGAATGGCCTTGATTCAACCATATTGGCCAAGGACCCAATTGCCATCAACCACCACATCAAACTCCAAGTGAACACTTCAGCCACACCTAAAATCCAGTCAACCCAATTGCCATTGTAAAAGGATAAAGAAAAATATTGAAAGAAGAGAGAGATTCAAACGTTATATTAGATCCAAGGAAAAGGAAAAAGAAAAAGAAAAGAGAGACATATTGTCAGCAGCTCACGTGTAACAGAGGTGTAACAAATTTGGGATTAAATGAGATATTATATTCACTTAGCTAACGTGGAGATCTATTACTGATGGGCGTAAAACCCATGTTTTATGCCCCATCCAGACAGAACATTCACTCTAATACAAAACGGTGGCACTGTTCTTTATGCTATGTGTATTAGTTTCAGAAAATTCTGGTGATACAACTTTGTGCACAAAGTTGTGGCACTAGAACCACTCTTTAGTTTCACATGTCTGCTAATGATTAGTTATAGATCAAATTAAGGATGGGCAAATCCAACACACGTAACAAATACTATTTGTTTTCTCCATTAAAGTATTAAAATGTTGTAGCAAGATTAGACATTTATCAAATAGTTTTTTTTTTCTTTTTTTGATCATTTTAAAAGTTCATAACTGAAAAAAAAAAAAAATAAAAAAAATAAGGCCAAAGAAATTGGATTTGGGTCGGGTATGGATATCTATGGATAAACAAACCTGGTAACATTTGGATACAAATAATTGGTACTAATTGAATAAGGTCATTGAGTATTTATGGGTAAAATAATCGGGTTGGTACTAATTGAATAAGGTCATTGAGTATTTATGGGTAAAATAATCGGGTTGGGTATGGGTATACCTGACCCATACCCGATCCAAAGCCATCCCTAGATCAAATTCTGTTATAATTGTTCCTAAGAGCTACAAGTTAATTTCTGGGATTGGAGCATTCATGTGTTAGGTTTAATGCATTTTTAGTTAGTCTATAAACTGCACTTTTGTAAGTTTGGCTAATGTACTAATAGTCACAACCACATCAGTTTTAATACTCTATTACAATTACATTCAAATATTATATTCTCTTTCCTTAAAGTATCTTTTTTTTTTTTTTTTTTCACCCAATCCTTCCCAAACATCTCCCACTCTACCAGAGATTAAAACAGCCAACTACATCAAATAAAATAGTTTTTAGATCAACAATTCAAGCTTCAAGACTTGGGGACTTTGAAGTACTTTCTCGACCTTGAAGTGGCAAGATCATCTAAAGGCATTAGCTTGTGTCAGAGGAAAATGCACTGGAAGTGTTAGAAGATGCTGGTCTCACTAGTTGTATACCTACAAAGACTCCTATGGAGCAAAACCTGCAATTGAACAAAAATCAAGGAAAATTGCTAGCTGACCCTGGGGGCCTGGTGTTTACAAAAATCTTGTTGGAAGGTTGTTGTACCTCACCATTACAAGACTAGACCTTACATTTGCTGTGAACAAGCTTAGTCAGTCAATATATGACAAAGCCAAGAAAACCCCACTTGCTGTTTTTTGAGTGCTAAAATATTTGAAGAAGTGTCCAAACCAAGGTATATATTTTCCATCAAATTCAAGCCTACACATAAAGGGTTTTGCAAACTCAAATTGGGCCATTTGTGTGGACTCAAGGAAGTCAGCTACATGTTATTGTATCTTCTTAGGTGACTCCTTAATGTCTTGGAAATCCAAGAAACAATCCAATGTCAAGGTCATTAGCTAAGGCTGAGTACAAGGCTATGGCGTAGCTGTTTGTGAAATATCTTGGATTCTTGCTTTGTTAAAATATTTTGAAGTTCAACATCATCAACCAGCTTTGTTGTTTTGTGACAACTAGTCGCTAACTGATGCGATACACGAAAAAATTCAGAAAAATGTTCAAGAACTTATTTATTTATTTATAAGATTAATTCATAATATTCATGTACTCCATTCAAGACTTGCAAAAGCAAAAAAATTTATAAGTCTTTTCTCCTCCTCTGACAATCACATTTATTTCTCAATTAAGTTGCCTTGCTTCTCTTTATTTGTACATTTTGTGGTTGGAAAAGAGATATGCAAGTGAAATGTTTAGTTCATATTGCAAAGTTACATGCAACTTATAATTTGTTTCTAAATATTTGATGAGTGATCTATTTATTAAAGCCTATTATACAAACTATATCCCAAAGTTGTAAGGAACAGGAACATCTCAAGTAGTTCAATGGTTAAACACAACCTTTTGTAACTCTCAACATTCCTTCAGAAAAAACTTTCAATATCCAGCCTTATTCACAATTTTTTTTTTCAATAAGTAGCCTAATTTTCAAAATGTTTCCTCTTTCCTTTAGATTCAAATAACCAACAAGCTAGACCACTCCCCTCTTATATCTCCAAAGAACCAAAAAGTGCACTTGAATTTGGCCATAATTATTTTAAAGATCAACCAAAGAACCAAAAATAACACCTGAATTTGGCCTCAATTATTTTAAAGATAAATCAATTACAATGTCAATGCATGTAATGAAGCCTTGAATTATTCAATTTTTTCAAGTGACTGCACGATAGGTTGGTCCAATAGTTGGTCACAAAGCGTTACAGTTTTGGCATGGCATATACTGATGTTCTTATGCTATATATCAAAGAGTAATATAAATTCCTTCATGACATATAAAAGAGCATTGCCAACATTATATGTCAATAATTACAAATTAACTTGTAGGAAACACTACTAAACTCATTGCTATACACACATAGAAGAAGTTTGCTATGAAAAATAATTTTAGAACTCAAATAACTAAAAGTCATTCAAACCAATTGCATTATCTAAAAGCAGAAAAAAAAAATTATAATATTTAAGAAATAATAGATCTTGATGATCCTAAAAAACCACCTAAAATATTAGATCCTGATTAACTTGCAAGTAGTAATGATCATTATGATACAATTTGTTCTCTCTCTCTCTCTCTCTCTCTCTCTCTCTCTCATGTTTACATTAGAGTTTTAATTTAATTTCTTTTTAAATAATCTGTTTTTTTATTTAGTTAAAATTAATTTTTTTAATGATGTGGCTTTTAAATATTAAAATGCTGATGTAGCATTATTTAAATGCAAAATTAAAATTTTTTATTATTATTTTAATAGCCATGTAAGCATTATGAGTGCTGATTGTGTATTCCGTTTGCTACATAGGCAATTTCTGTTAAGTGAGTAATGGTAAAAACCAAAATAGAACGCGTTAATTGATTTAAGAACTAAAAGTAGTGAAATGAAAATGCAGGAATCAAAATGGAAAAGATGCAAAATGTAAGGACTAAAAGTGCATTTACGCCTAGAAATTTAATGTTTGAGAGACCTTTGGCGCTTGAAAAAGGTGAGAGAGGGAGAAATATTAGGTGTTCGTGTTTGATAGGAAGATAGACAGCCTTCGTAGATAAGAACAGAAAATGTAAAATAAAAATTAAAATGAAAAGTTAGAGATCAACGTGTATGAGAGAGAGAGAGAGAGAGAGAGAGAGAGAGAGAATTTGGAAGTTTTTAGGGATTGTAGAGAAAATATGCCCAAAGGGTTTTTTAAAAACACTATTGAGATTTTCACCCAACTCTCTTCCAACTTTTGTAATCTCTTATCAAATATATGATGGTGATATATGCTCTACATAGCATGCACTTATTTTTTTGTATACATGGATTATACCTTTACACAGTTTTTCCATGCATAGAGAAATATCACATTTTGCTTAAATTTTTTACACATCATAAATATTCAACTTAGGCTATAAGATAACGTTTTATAAAAATATTTTAAGATGCACCGTGCGTTCTGCGGGGCATTGGCTAGTTGTATAAGAATTGGTCATTAATGGCAAAGAACTTCCAAAAAAATAATATTAATAAGGATGGGGAGAACGAAGAGTTAGATGTTCCATTGTTGGTCATGGTCTTGGAATAGAAACTTCAATCAGCCTTGAGCTCATGATTTAGGTCCGCCCCTACCTTGTAAAGGTCACTGGACTTTGAGGATAAATGCCTTTTGGACCAAAATGGAAAGAAGCAAAAATGACCCTCCAACATTCAACTACTATTAAAAAGTCCAAAGGCCGAATCTTGTACTCGGGTCGGGGTCCAACAAAATGTAGATGGATCAACAATTGCTATTTACTTGCAAGACCAAAAAGAGGAATTTTTTTCAATTCCAGATTTTATTAAATCAAATAAATGAAGATTTCAAGTTTAATGCGCCCATTGTTTTTGCTAATACCAACCAATGTTATCGAAATGCAACATTAACACAACACTCTTGTTCACTTTTAGTGACTCTACTTCACTTAAAATTCTTCTAACAACAAATTCTACCATAGGAAATTAGTTTTTTTTTTTTTTTTTTTTAAACTCTTGAAATATACATATAAAAGAGGTTTAGTACAAAAGGTATATTTACATTAACTGCTTCAGTTTTATGATAAATAAATAATAAATAATTATTGAAAGCTCAAAAGCCTTGATATATAAATGGTGGTAACAAAGTCAGAAAATGGGAGGAATTCTTTGGCTATGTTTATTTTATTACTGGGGTTTTGATAAGAACCATCCTCAAAACGACTCAGTTGTCAGACACATCGTCTCTTGGTCTTCATTTAAGCCAAACGATGCCATATTGCTGCCTCAAGGCTCAAGCCAAACTGCTCATACGTCAAATGCTGTCTCATCGCGGTGTAAAGGATCAGTGTCAGCCTTAATACAAAACGGTGGCACTGTTCTTTATGCTATGTGTTTTAGTTTCACATGTGATTTGTATTGAACCACGTGTTTGCTAATGATTAGTTATAGATCAAAATAGGGATGACCAAATCTAACACATGTAACAAATACTATTTCTTTTCTCCATTAAAGTATTAAAATGTTGAAGTAAGATTAGACATTTATCAAATAGAGAAGTTTTTTTTTTTTTTTTTTTTTTTTTTTTTTTTTTTAAATGAAAAAAAAAAGGCCAAAGAAATTGGATTTAGGTTGGATATGGATATCTATAGATAAACAAAGCAGGTAACATTTGGGTGCAGATAGTCGGTACTAATTGAATAAGGTCATTGAGTATTTATGGGTAAAATAATCGGGTTGGGTATGGGTATACTTGACCCATATCCGATCCATAGCCATCCTTAGATCAAATTCTGTTGTAATTGTTCCTAAGAGATACAAGTTAATTTCTGGGGTTGGAGCATTCATGTGTTAGGTTTAATGCATTTTTAGTTAGTCTATAAACTACACTTTTGTAAGTTTGACTAATGTACTAATAATCACAGCCACATTAGTTTTAGTACTCTATTACAATTCCATTCAAATATTATATTCTCTTTCCCTAAGTCTCTTTTTTTTTCTTTTCTTTTCACCCAATCCTTCCTAAACATCTCCCACTCTACCAGAGATTAAAACAGCCAACTACATCAAATAAAACAATTTTTAGATCAATAGTTCAAGCTTCAAGACTTGGGGACTTTGAAGTATTTTCTCGACCTTGAAGTGGCAAGATCATCTAAAGGCATTAGCTTGTGTCAAAGGAAACATGCACTGGAAGTGTTAGAAGATGCTAGTCTCACTAGTTGTAAACCTACAAAGACTCCTATGAAGCAAAACCTAAAATTGAGCAAAAATCAAGGAAAATTGCTAGTTGACCCTGGTGTTTACAGAAGGCTTGTTGGAAGGTTGTAGTACCTCACCATTACAAGACTAGACCTTACATTTGCTGTGAACAAGCTTAGTCAGTGAGTATATGACAAAATCAAGAAGACCCCACTTACTTGCTGTTTTTTGAGTGCTACAATATTTGAAGAAGTGTCCAGACCAAGGTATATATTTTCCATCAAATTCAAGCCTACACATAAAGGGTTTTGCAAACTCAGATTGGGCAGTTTGTGTGGACTCAAGGAAGTCAACTACATGTTATTGTATCTTCTTAGGTGACTCCTTAATGTCTTGGAAATCCAAGAAACAATCCATAGTGTCAAGGTCCTTAGCTGAGGCTGAGTACAAGGCTATGGCATAGCTGTTTGTGAAATATCTTGGATTCTTGCTTTGTTAAAATATTTTGAAGTTCAACATCATCAACTAGCTTTGTTGTTTTGTGACAACTAGTTGCTAACCCATGCGATACACAAAAAAATTCAGAAAAATGTTCAAGTAGAACTTATTTATTTATAAGATTAATTCCTAATATTCATATACTCCATTCTAGAATTGCAAAAGCGAAAAATTTATAAATCTTTTCTCCTCCTTTTACAATCACATTATTTCTCAATTAAGTTGCCTTGAAGTCAATATATGGTGATAGCTACTAGAGGTGTTGGACATAGATTTGCCTTATAAACGTGCACTTCTGTTGTTTTTCCATTAAATGCTTCTACAAATAGTAATTGGGTAGTCAGATTTTACCATATCAAAGCTACCCTGAGATTTCATTTGAGAGGAGAAATTGAAAAAAAAAAAATTTGTGCTAAGTGTGCTTCTTTTAGTTTTCTTTTAGAGTTATCACATGTCCAATTAAGCATTTTGTTAACTTTGGTACAAATTTTTCATGTTTACGCAAAATGAGAATTTTTTTTATTTGAAATGGTTGAGATTTAAGGAGCTGTTGTTGCCATTGATTATCAGTGATGATATCTGCTAATTATTGCTACATCAATATTGGTAATATGTTTCTAGAAAGAATGACCAGTTTGTATTTTTACTTTAACCTTACCTCCTATAGAAAAGATTGTTTTTAATCTATTCTACATATTTATTTTAATTTGTTGAAGTGTTTGATTAAAACATTTTCCTTCTATCTATTTATGTCTAACAGCAAAGGTGCAATGAGAGTTAAAGATGTGTGCATTGTTTTCAGAATTACTCTTCATTCTCATGAAGTTCTCTTTTATCCTCCATTTGATGTTAATAGTTTTAGAACTAATTCCATTTAAACTTGATGATTTATCTACACAAATCTGATGGATATTGTTCAAAATCCTAAATTCCTTGATGTGTGCTATAGCAAATTTTCATTTGAAAGTCAGATTACTTTGAAATTTTTTCATAGGATTTATTAAGATGTTCGACTTTATTATCTATTTCCCTTCCCATTTCGCACTTTATGATTTGTGTGTGTGTGTGTGTGTGTGTGTGAATGATCTTAATCTATGTAGCAGATTGCATTGTTGTTGACTACAAGTATTTTTTTACATGGGCTTCTAGTGGACTCGGATTATCACAATTGGGTATTATGATACTCGTCCCCTTATCGCATTCATCATCATGTCCATTTTCTCTTTCATCATTAGCATATCCTGGGCCATGCGCATCACATTGACTTCTATTTCAGAGGGACGACTAGTGTTTTCCGAACCGTCTCTTCTACTAGGGACGTTGCTCTCTTCCCAATCTTCCCTCTCTTGTTTGCCCCCTGTTGGTAGGTGACTACCATTTTGCTTGACAGCATCCCACTTGTTGCGTGGGCCTTCTTGGCATCACTTGTTCCTTTGGTTTAACTGTTGTTCCAACTCCTACTTACGCTAGGTGGATTCCCTGTTTCCTGGTTGATGGTAGCCATTGAACGTGTCTAGACCATACAACTTTTTCTTCTTAGAAACGGTGATATGGCCAATCACAGTGTAATTGTTTCCCACAGACACCGTCGACTGATGATGTGCTAAAATCTTCAGTGAGTTGTAGGCTTCAAGTCACTTTGATGGTTACCTGTGGATAAGAACAAATAGACCAAATAGAAGGCATCGGTGTGGTATCGGCCAAAAACCCTCCGAAAGTCAAGTTAGTGAATGAGAAATCTCTTACGAACTCTATAGTGAGAAAGCTAGATAGTTTCTGCATACTTGAGAAAAGGGGAGGTCTGGTGCTTATATATTAGTGAATGATGAATCGAGATCCCTTCAAAGTAAGGATCTTTCCTTGTGGGGAGGGTTTGGCACTCTAGGGTTTCCAAGATTTTAAGGTGCCTTTACAAGTGAAAAAGATATGGGCATTATCTTGTGTGTTTTCCAAGATGTTTCCATATATAGGTATCTGTAGAGTACAAGTTAAGATATGCTAGACCCATTGGCCACTTGCTTCATCCAGAGGTTCCCCGTCGGTGTATGGAGGCGCCCGTCGGGTATCACGATGGGGTTTTCGCTCGCATCATCATCGCTTTTGGTCCTCTGCTTATGCCCATGGAGCTGACAAGTCCATAGGCACCGTCGGCTTCTTGGTATGATACATATTAAATCATTTTTCAAGAATACCCTTATCAATTTACAAGAATATAATGTTATTCTATTATATATCATGGCTTGGATAATTTGGTGCTTGACTTATGACTGTATTTTTCATTTTGATGCTTCTTTTCTCATTTTATTTTTTATTTCTCTCAAAAAAGGTATTTACTCTCTCTCTCTCTCTCTCTCTCTCTCTCTCTCTCTATATATATATATATATATATTATTTATTCTTTTTTGATAAATCATTGTATTTTTGTATATAATACTATTGTGGGTTAATACAATTTGGTAATGTATTTGATTTTTTAAGTTTTCCATCACAAGTCCTTTCTCTCCCTCTTTTAGCTTTTGTTTGATTTTTTTTTTTTTTTTTGGACATAATACTTAGTTATTTAGAAGTAAGATTTTAAATTTATATCAAAATACAATGTTGGCTATTTATTTGAATGTGTCTATCAACTATTAAAATTAAACTGCCCAAGATGAATATATATAGACAATATTTTAATTTTAACTTTTCATTGATTTATTATTTAGATATAACATCAAAATTAAAGTAAGTGAGTATGTAAAGTTAAAAATGTCTAAGATGAATTTGTAAAGCCAATATATTTATATATTTGATATTGTCAAAAAATTGAAAGTAAAAAATAAAAAATAAAAAGAATAATGATGTGGCCAATGATGTGACAGATAAGAATGCTTAATAGAAGCATAGTAACAAAAAAACAAAATGAAGATCCAGTTAAAGGCAATTAAATCTTAATAAATTAAAGAGTATGTAGTCAAAAAAATAATTTTAATCATGTTCTCTTTATGTTTTTATACAAATTATTTTCTTGATTATTTTCTTTAATTTTAATAGGTGAAGTGTTCAATTTTAGACATAAATTTTACTTTTTTCTTACATATTATTTTAAATATTAAATTTATAATATGGTATAGTCTCTTAGGATTGTCTAAGAAATATGTTGTTTCAATCTCATGTATCTATATTAGTAAATATAACTCAATCAATAGTTTGAAGCTACTTTTATAATAAGAAAAATTATAAATATAATAATCTCTTTTTAAGAGAATGAAAATTTTGAATAATATATTTCAAACTCAAACAGTTTATTTTTACAGGAAAAACAAATTTGGAAAATATAATGCACGATAACATAATTTATCAAAATATGAACGGCCTAAAAAATGATTAATATCAATCAAATAAATCTTAATAATAGAATGATGATGTATTTTTTGAGACAGATAAACGAAAAATAATTTTAGAAATTGTTTAAGTTTTTGGGAGAACAAATTATTTTCCACAAAATTTATAGAACAAATTATATATTATACCATAACTAAAATAAAATTATCTATTCCCATGTAGCAATTTTTGATGTGCATTATATATATATATATATATATATATATCTTTGTTGTTTGATTGTCCTTCCTCACATACTAGAAGAGTTTTCCATTTGCAGCATCTATGTGGAGGATTTAATGCCAGTAGGAGTGGAGAATGGAACTGCTGTACAGTATCCCTCCAATCCCTCCTATCAATTACCCTCACTGTTTAAGTCTAAATGTCTTTTCTAATGGCTTCAAGCCACATAAAAAAATTATTCCTTTTGGAGGAGAAGTATTTATGAAAGTCTTAATTAAGTACATAAAATGTAACTAAGAGACATGATGTTATGATGTCTCAAGTGGCTTGCCCAATGAAGTTATCAGTAGAGAATCTGTCCTTATCCATGATGTTTAGAATAAGTTTGTATTGGTCTCCTTGTTCGGATACTCTACCCTGAATGTAATTTTCTCATTCCCCACTGGAGATCCACCTTGATCTGCACTAATATTGGTATATCTCATTATTTCTATAAAAGAGGCTGCAACTATAAAAGCAGTATACCCTATACATATTTGATTTGGTGCATTCATCAAACAATTTAAAATTTGAATTTTAGAGGCAAAATCTTAAGGAACAAATGCAAGACTTAGAATTGAAAGCAAGCCTCTCCCTTTCTCTCCCTCGATCAAATTATATGTTCTAGAACCCTAGTCCATGAATCCTAAGTTGGACCAAGTTATCATAGGCTGAAACAGAAATTACTATTAAGTTTTCTCATAACTCTATAGTTCGAGAGGTGTCGAGCCAAGTATCGAGATTCATTTATTCTCGATTGATCAACAGGTAGAGAGAGATATCGAAATCTTGTTTTCTTGAACAATTTCTTGTACAATCTTGTGTTTTCAAATAATACCACTTGGACATTCCTTGAACACACTTAAACTAAGACTCAATTACATATAAAGTGCATTTCATCACGTGTTTGCTAATACACAAAAATATGACCCGAACAATTTCCCCATTTAACAATCTATTGACAAAACCACAAGAGTACATTAAATGTCCTTAAATATATTCTACTCAAATTTCAAGAAAAATAACCTAATCTAAACATTTAGTCTCTTGAAGAACTTTAAAAAAGAGAGCTCTAGTATTGATCTAGTTTAGAAACCTATCTTTCAATGCATTGAGTTCAAGTTACACTTGATGTAACTCTAAATAATGTTACACCATCAAATAACTTGATATAAAATTCATATTTTGAAAATCTCACCCTTAAATTACATGCTTTATATGTTCTTCATATTCATACCAATTTTCATGTTAATTGGATATTATTTACTATTCAATCCTTAAACTTATCTTTTATGTATTATTTTCAACTACAAAAAGTTGAATTTAAACAATTGATTGTTGACATGACTATTAAACAATTAATTATGTAGGTCTCTTCCTATTTATTTTATTGGACCTTATCATCCTAACAAATTCTTCTAGAGAGGACAATTTTATGGCGAGAATGATGATTTCAAACTTTTTTCATTTTTTAGCTATGCGGCACTTGAGTTACCTCTTCAAAGTAAAAAATACGATGTTAAAGTTATAAGTAAATCATATTTTTTTTTTTTAAAGTAAATCAAAGTTATACCGGTCTATATGATTTACTTGAGTAAACTTCGATGCAATGTTTGAAAGTAAAAGAAAATATTATAAATCATATTTTGATGCAAAGTTTACAAAAACTTTGATGCAATGTTTAAAAGTAAACATTTCATATCAAAGTTATTCCGGTCTATATGATTTACTTATATTTCTTAAAAGTAAAAAATATGATTTACCTCTTCAAAGTAAACTTTTTTCATTTTTTTACTTCGAAGTAAACATTGCCCATCGTATTAAAGTTAGGTTGGGGTTTAGGTCAAAGCTATTCATATTTTTCTAAGTGCATCAAACTTCTTTTATATAGACCGGTATAACTTTGATATGGATGTAGTTGCTTCCACAACGTTGTCAAAATACAAGATTTTATATCTCCAAAATCAATTAGAGTCGGTGAAATACCTCCTATTAATAATAGTGCAATAAGAGGAACAATTAAATTTGAGTTTATTTATATGTTATGAAGCACTAAAGTAGAAGAGAATAGATAGCATTTTCTCTCAGTATTTGCAAGTACACAGAGTTCTTCGTAAAAAGTACATTTTCTTTAGCAATCAACTATTGGAAGTTTTCCCTTTGAAAATCCTTCCAAGTCCGTAAAATGCTAACGGCCCCCTGTTACTAAAGGTTGCCACCAAACCCAATCCTTCCTTTTCCGCATTGCATGAAATGTGAACTAAGAAATATGGAAGTCAATGCCTTTTGTTATAAGAAATAACCTTTCTTGCCATCGTGTTAATGAATTTCTAGATCATAGACAATCTTTATAAATGGATTGGGTAACCATTTTTTTTTTTTTTTGAGAAAATACTCATTCACCCATTCCCATTGGATCTCTCATCAATCAATTCATTGACTACATAGCTTACGAGATTGCCAGTTGCCAACTAGTAGTGATGTTTGAAAACATTGTCAAAATTTCTACCACTAATCTTGAACTGGGAATACTAAGTTGAAATATAATTAGTTTCAGTTTTACTCCTCCTTAGGCAGGTTTGATGAAGAACTGATTGATTTACAAAAGGGGCCATTGATATTTGATTTCATATGCATTTTGCTTTCTTTCTTAAATCTTATAATTAGGGGAATGATTATTTGATTATTGTATGCAAAGTTGCATATCATTGGTTAACTTTTTCCAGTGAGTCCATCTTGATTCAATTGTTGCCATATTCCTGCTACATAAGTATTTGGTGTATGTAAGTTGAAACAGTCCATCATCGGTATAACGAGAGTACTCTCTTTGTAGCCTTTTACTGACAATATGTAAATAACTAAAAAATTTATCTCAAGTCATAAAGACAAATGCAAATATTTTACCTTTTTCACGTTCCCATGTCCCTTCCATGTGGCATCATGGGGGCAACAAAAAGGGGATCAAAGCCATGAATTAGTTCAATAGCTAGGAAGCAACAATCTTTCAATTGAGTACAATAATAACAAATCCAATTTACTTCATATGTTTTAGCACTAGCATTCTAGCAAACAGAGACAATGTAAACAATATATATATATATATATATATATATATTTTAATTCAATTGTTATAACAAGTGAGGTAGAGAGGGATTCCAACCTTGATGATCCTCATAAAGGAGAAAAGGTAATGTCACTCACTAAGTTACAAGACTGTTAGCTAGACATGGTAAACAAGGTAGAAAATCCAAACGCAAAGAGCTGATAATTCTCCCCTCTAAACTCGTAAGCCATTATGAACTTTAGAGATAGTAAGCATATGACACCTGCAATTGAAAAGGTTCTCAAAGGATATAGTCAGTGTATTAAATTTTAATTAATCAATTATGACTGCAATCAATTAAACCTTATTCCAACAAGTAAAAATAATCTTAAGAAAACTAACTTCAAAAACCTCCTGAACTTCAAGATCACAATGTATCTATAATCGATAATTGTACATCTCTCTCTCTCTCTCTCTCTGTGTTAAAGTTTTCCTTGACATGAAATTTTGACACAAACTAAGCCATAAATAAACTACTTCTCACCATTTCTAGATAGACCTCCCCAAAACCTTTTTTTTTCCAATCACTTTTCAGTTTCCATCCACACATCTTTGCAGTAGTAACCAAAAAGAGCCCCACCCAATAAAAATAAAATAAATTACAAGGTTGCAATTCATAGGATTAATTGGAATGAAATAAGAAAAAACAGAAAACAGCAAATGAATCATTAGGTAATGTAGACAATATATTGCAAAAATAAGGTTTGAATCAAATATTTAAGCCTGAAAGATATTGAATTTCATAGGAGGAAAAAAAAAAAAAGCTCTATAACACAGAAAGACAGTTGATTGAACTGTAGAAGTGCTTACTTTGTTAGTCTTAGCTAATTAGAACATAAGTCCAGGAAAAGACATCAAAGGTAACTTGTTATTAGTATCGTAAAGCTAAATAGCATCCACCACAAAGCCTGAACAAGATAAGAGCAATGAAAGAGCAACAAATTAGAGTGAGAAACCAAATAAGGCTCTTCTTTGAATTTACAAAGTACGGAGTTTTGACCAAAAGCCCAGAGCCAACTAATAATTTTATTTCTGTTTTCACTTTTTTATATTTCCTAATGACCTGAGCAATAAAAAGTTTAAACAGAGCAAGGTTTTTCAGTATGACCACTGGTTATGATGAGAATCATTGTCCTCAGTAAGTTTTAAATATGTGCGTTAGTTTTTAATTGGAAGTTTAAATATCTAATATTTCCAGACATCCAACTTTATTTAGATATGCTTCACATAATTCATGTAATTAATAAGGTAACATAATTAAGATATACTAATCTCCTTTCATTCTCTCACACACTTCACTCTACTCTAACCATGAATGTATTAAAATCCAAACCGACACAATGTGCTATTCACAAAAAGAAAATTTGGCAACTTTGTGAAACGAGTTAATGATTATATGGCAAAGGCCATTGGAATTAAGATATATAGTAATTAAGTGCTTTTCTTTTTATAAGTAATAATATTCTATTATATTAGTGGAGAAACATCGTGCATGAGTGTGCACACAAAGTTCCCCTACAGAATTACATGGTCCTTACGTATGAAGAGAGAGAAAATCAATAAATCTACAATAGAATTTATATCACTTGTGCCAAGGGCACAAGACCACTCAAACACTTATAAAAAGAGGGAATAAGTGTACTATGACAAAGCACATAAAATGGTTTTGCCCCTTTTCTTTACAAAGAGGCCTCATAAATTAGCACATGAGCAATGACAAATCAAGTTTAGGGAAATGAACACCAAATGGAACATTAAGAGTATGAATTCTCAAGAAAAGTACCTTATAAATCTGGATCCTTCATTCCGCTCTTCATCACTGATCCAAATTCTTTAGGAGGCCATATCTACATACAAATGAACATGTATCTATAACTTTGCAATGATATAATTAAACAGATTGACTCTGATATTTTCAGGATGATAATTATGAAGGGTCGAATATCAAACACCAACCAGTGACATTAAAGTCCTAGAGGTTATGACATAAGTGTGAACTTGATACATCTTGATAACAGTTTCAATCACCCACTCAAATGTTGGGGACAATAAGAATAATAATAACAAATGTTTCATTAGCTGTCCATACTTTCAAGACTTCAATTAAAGGCTATAACCAATGGCTTCTTGATGTGAACCCCGTCAAGAATAACGAGACCCAACAACGAAAGGGAACCCAAGATCGTTCTATGGACAAATTCAAATGGGAGACCTCGACCTGTTGTTTATGACAAAAAAGAACCTCGGTATAAGGAAGACGCCACAAACGCCACAAACGGTGGTGGAAACTCCGTTTGATAAGTTGAGATGAACGCCACGGGAATTCCCGATAAGTTCGAGTAGCTCTTCAAAGAACCAAAGAGAATAAACCTCACAAGTTTTATTAATAATATTTGAAAAACGTTTACAGACTTAGATGACTATTTAAGGGCTCCTTAAAATTTGACAGACAAGAAAATATATTTTAAAATAACTCCTAATTGATACCTAACCATATTAGGAATAAAGTTTGACCTAAAAAGCATTAAATGCACCTAAAAACAAGGAAATAAATCACCTAAACCTAGAATAACGTTTTTAACATAGACCCAAAATATTTTATGCCAATTCTTAGCCTTGACCGGATCCTTCTAGAACTTGAATCAAGGTGATGATTTTTTGTTGCCCACGTGGATCATGCTTAATGGACCTCCACGAATTTGCTTGAGCCCATAACTCTTGGATGAGTCCGTTGAGTACATCCTTGAACTTCTTTGCTCGTGCTCTTGTAACCGGCCCAATTGGTACTTGAACGAGATCCTTCGAAGCGATGCCTTAATCTCCATCACTTCTGCAACTGGCTGTCAACTTTATGCAATTATCCCCCTAGGCTTAGGACTTAAGAAACCAAGACTTTGACAATTTCACTGATTTTCATTAAGGTGAACCAGCCAATCAGAACATTAGCATTATAATTGTTAAACCATGAGTATAAAGTGAGCATATCTTATCAGGTTATTCACACATAGATCACATCAAATTCTCTTGTCCCAAATGCAATGATTTACCATGCACTTCATATGGATGCTGCGTAGAGTATGGACAAGTGCATTTTATGTGGAATCTCAACTATGTTGAATTGACTGCATAAATCCTTCTTTCAGTTGATGCTTCCTCATCCTATAAGTATTTTGTCCATCTTGTCTTGAATTGGTGAACTTCTAAAGCTACATAGAATTCATTACAAGACTGCATGTATGTTTTTCTTAAGTAAGTCTTGCATTGCCTCTCAAGTCTCATCCATCTTAGTCTTTATCCAGCTACTCTGAACTTTACTTGATAGCTTAGCATTCCATATATAACAATTGAAGTTGTACAAGGATTGCTATCAATGAAATTGATAAAATGAATATCAAGAACAAAGAACCATACAACAATCTTTTTACAAATTTCACCCATTCAGAACATCATATATACCCTTTCTTTTAAAAAAAATAAAAAAATAAAAAAAACACCTATTTAGAAATAAATTTTACAAGAGAATGATTTCCAGACAAAAAGCTTCAGATCCATCCAAACCATTCTGATCCAAAGTATCCATTCAAAACATAAAATGCATGTAGAAATTCATGCAATCATCCTCCTAGGCTTAGGACTTTAGAAACCAAGACTTTGCAAATTCACTGATTTTCATTAAGGTGAACCAGAACCAACCAACTAGAACATTAGCATTATAATTGTTACACCTGGAGTATAAAGTGAGCTATAAGAGGTTATTGGTGTTATTCACACATATATCATATCAAATTCTCTTGTCCCGAATTCAATGATTTACCATGCACTTCATATGGATACTGTGTAGAGTGTGGACAAGTGCATTTTATGTGTAATCTCAACTATGCTAAATTGACTACATAAATCCTTCTGTCAGTTGATGCTTCCTCATCCTAGAAGTTTTTTCTCCATCTTTTCTTAAGTTGGTGAACTTCTAAAGCTACATAGAATTCATGACAAGACGCATGTACGTTTTTCTTACATATGTCTTGCACTGCCTCTCATCCATCTCAATCTTTATCTAGCTACTCTGGGCTTTTCTTGATTGCTCAGCAATCCATATATAACAATTGAAATTGTACAAGGATTGCTATCAATTGAAATTGATAAAATGAATATCAAGAACAAAGAATCATACAACAATCTTGTTACAAATTTTACCCATTTAGAACACATATACCCATTTAAAAAAATAAAAAATAAAAAACTATTCAGAAATAAATTTTACAAGAGAATGATTTCCAGACAAAAAGCTTCAGATCCATCCAAACCATTCTGATCCAAAATATACATTAATTCAAAACATAAAATCCAGGTAGTACTTTTTTTTTTTTTTTAACCACCTCTGAAAATACTGATTCAGAACAAATATTGAATGTGCTAGAAATCTACACTATATCATCTTTTGAGGTTTCATTAATAAAGAATTCACACCACAATAGAGAAAAAAAAATGCAATGATCCATATAATCAAACACCATAACAAGACTTGAGACTTACCCCAAGTAACTATGAGGAAAAAATTTGTATAATTGAGGCTTACGATGAATCTTTAGTGAAGAGCAAGGGAAAAACAGAGATAAGATGGTTAGGATCACCACAGATAAGATGGATGGGTTGATCATGCTTGAAGGCAATCTGGATTTGGTGCGCTCAAAAGAAAATCCCACGTTCAGTGAATCTATCAAATTACGCTTCTTTTGATTGGATTTAAACCAAGAATTTGTCACCCCTGCAAACCCCTTTTTATTTCCCCCATTAGTTTGCGCCTTATTCTTTCTTCAAGCAAAACAAAGGAATTATAAAATTCCATTCCTCAAATTCCGGCTCTCCCTCAAATTCCCTTTCCAAATCCTCTAACCAAACACACAATAAAGGTATTAATTGGTTACTAATTTTTAGTAGTTCTTCACTTCTACTTATGACTTCTGTTTTGTATCTTTAGGCCCACCTATCCAAACATTCTTCAATGCTAAGTTATATCTTTATAGTTTCCATTTAATTTAACGTACATGCTAGTTCTATCAACTAGAATTTCAGAATGACATATTCTTAGGTTTCTCATCTTACTAATAAATCTTCCCTATTATTGATCCCTAAAAAAATTATCAATTAGAAATGTATCATCCATGATTTAGGCCTAGTAAATTCATCAAAAATCAATACAGAAAAAATGTACACTTAATCACATTATCTTTGACTACAAAATCAAATGCACTCATAGGAAATTAATTGAGCATCACTTTCAATTTGCCCCCAATGTAAATTGAAAGAAAATCAAAGGCGATTACTATACATTCCATTGCCAAAAGAACAAAATTTCTTAACAGAAAAATAACTTAAATTATACCCTCCTTTTGTTTTTTGGCTGGGACAAAGACAGTACAATTAACAGCATAAAAATTCAACATTAAATGGGCTAAAGAAAGAAATGTAGTCACCTTACAGAATACTTTGCCTTCAAGGAGGCCATAGGGAACAGGACCAAATTGTCTTGAATCTCTGGAATTATAGATGTTGTCTCCCTCTACCCAAACATGTCCCTTTGGAACCTATGACAACAATAACACTAGCTATAACAAAGCACAATCTATAACTAAAAGCATTAGCAACAAGATCCAAATTCCAAAAAAACCTAGAAAGCACGAACGCGACTGGAAGGGTGCCGCACCTGCGTCCGACGCGGGATGCGGTGTCCGATGCGGTTGCCTGCACGTTGGTGCCGAGTCTAAGTTTTTTTTTTTTTTTTCCTCAGATTCGGGCCAACTCGGCTCGATTCTCGTCGACGCGGCTCGATTCGCGCCGAATCGATTTCGATTCGCTCCGAACCGGGTTGATTCGGCCAGAATCGGATTGTATCGGCCATATCGGTTCGTATCGGCTGGCGACCGATACGGCCAAAACATGCCGGAAAAGGCCGAAATCTGCCTTGAATCTAGCCGGAAAATCTGAAATTCTCACCTCAGAGGCATATTAATGTGTTTCTTGCCTTCTTCTTTCTTTGTTTTGTGAATCAAAGCATAGTAATGTGTTTTTTAAAAATATTTTAATAGTAAAAATATATAGAAAATATAGATAAAAATATTTTTAATAATTTTTTAATCGCCGAGTCCCGCCGCACCCGTACCCTACTTTTTCAAAAATTGCCGAGTCCCGCACCCGCACCCGCACCCGAGTCCCGAAACGCACCCGTGCTACATAGAAAAAAAAAAGTTAAAGTGATGAATGATAATAGATATCACAATAGTGTCACATCTATCACTTTTCATGGGGTCGACAACATAGGTGACAGAATGAGACTCCAATCCCAACAAGCGCTTCACCATGACTTTTCGAGGAGATTTTTGAGAGCGTAAGAGGACAATATCTTCGGGGCCCACTTTGCCTAATTTGATGGAGAGCCGCTCTGCCAGGAACATATCGCCAGTTAGATTGAAGGTCGGGACCATGTTGGGACCGTAGGCCTGCAACCACTCAATTATTATCAGTTCTTCCTAAAACATGTTTAGTAAAGTTTAAGGAAAAAGGTTTTACAAGGGCAAAGGTGCAGAGGTAGGTGTTGGTGATGTGGAGGACGCAGAAGAACTTTGCCACTGCAAGGGTTTTTCCCGATGCTTCTTTCACTATGCTCTTATATTGTAAGTTCCACAGTCTCCCAACAAGCCCCACCATGTCTGATATCTCTCAGTGTCTCAAGCTAAGCTCTTTTCTACTTCAAAGTCCTGAGTTCCAATTTCAAAATATGATTAAGCCAACAGCTATGGATGAGTCTACTCACTCCGGTCTCCAGCAACCAACATTGCCTCTCAGCCTCTGCTCCTAGTGTCTCTCTTCAAAATACCTATAGTACGGACAAAGAACTTTGTGCTCACATACCCAAGTCCAATCCAATTTTAATCTGAAAATCAAACCCACTTTCTTATTATGGGTCCATTAGATTTTATGAGCCCAAAAACCAAAAAAACATCACAAATAGGAATACACTTGTGATAAACCTCAAGACTCTATATATATATATATATATTTATATATGAGAAATGATATGTCCACAACATTTTTACAACAAATCCTAAGTGGCAGGTTGTTACTGGTTATTATTGTTGGGACAAAAAAGTAATCTTAGTGTTAAGTTCAAATTTGAACCAATAATAACTAATCACTTATGATTTGTTGTAAAAATGTTGTGAAAATGTTGTGGACATAGCACCTCTCTCACTATATATATATATATATATATATATACTTGTTGCTAACCCAAGTGATGCACAGGATAGTTAAATCAATATATATATATATATATTTGATAAGTAAGAATGATATATATACGAAAGGCTACTCTATGCTAGAAAAACAAAGAGCAAACCCAGGAAATACAAGGAGAAGAAAACAAAGAAAAACAAAAAAAAAAGAGAAAAACCAAACAACAAATTAATTACAAAGAGGAAGAGAACTAAGGAAAGAAGGGAGAGAATCACTAGTCGTGAGTCCCCAAGCCTGAGACCAATCAAAAAGAGTTCCACTAAAAGAAGCAAGCATCAAATCACCGGAACTAACCAAATTTTCAAAAGTCTGCTGATTGCGTTCCTTCCAAATACACCAAAGGATGCATAACGAAACTAAATTTCAAATCTGAGACGAGTGCTTCCCCAACCAATTCCACCACCCAAAAAGCAAATCTAGGATCGATCTAGGAATAACCCAAGACAAGCCAAAAGTTATAAAGACAAAGCTCCAAAACCGATAAGCCATCTCACAATGAAGAAATAAGTGGTCTACCGTCTCTCCACAAAGACGGCACATAATACACCAGTCCACAAAAACCAATCTCCTCAATTTCAGGTTATCACCCGTTAGGATCTTATTCCAACCAACACACCAAACAAAAAAGGAAACTCACCTAGGGGCCTTAACTTTCTAGATAGCTTTCCAAGAAAAGACAGTTGAGGGAGAGTTCCTTAATTTGTTATAATATGACCGGATGTCAAAAACCCCATTAGGCTTCAACTTCCATCTCATCCAGTCTCCCACATCCATTGGAGGAGTATTAGCTCCCAATATATGAAGAAAATGCAGCCCTTCATCCATCTCCCAATCATTAAATTCTCGAATAAAATGAACATCCCAAATTCTTCTATCCTCCGCCCCTTGCCTTGACAAAGAAGCTTCTACATAAACCTCTTTATCAACGACAATACCATATAGCCTTGGGAAAGCCAAGAGAAAAGGTTGATCCCCATACCACCCGTCCTGCCAAAACCTCACTCTATTCCTCAACTCAACAACAAACTGACAATATTTGCTAAAATCCTCCCAACCCATGCGAATACCTCTCCACAAACCACACCCATGAACTCCCCTACCCAACTTTGAGGTCCATCCTCCCCATTCTTCCCCATATTTTGAAACTACCACCCTCCTCCATAACCGACCCTCTTCCTTCCCAAACCGCCACAACCATTTCCCCAATAAGGCCTTATTGAAAGTGGTAAGTTTCCTTATCCCCAAGCCACCATTGGCTATAGGCGCACAAACTTTATTCATCCTACCAGATGAGTCTTGCTATCACCCCATAGAAAGTCCCTTTGCAACTTTTCAATTTCATTAGCTACGTGAATAGGGATTGTGAATATTTAGTTTACTTGACGGTACTATGACTTGAAAATGATAACAAAACTTAGGCTACATGAATGCAATACATATATATATATATATATATATATATTTAAATCCATTGCTATAAAAGTTCTCTTATTATTTTCTCTAATAAGTACTAAGAATTTTAGAAGACAAAAGAATTACTACATAGTATAAACAGATAACTGCTCTTAATGTACTGACTTCTTATAATTAAGCCTAACATCTACCTAACCAATTGTGACTCCAAAAGTTCTTACATGTAGGCACTTTGAACAATCCTTTTTATATGAGATTAGTGAAAAAGGTTCGAATCCATTATGTGCAAGGATACAGTAGTAACGATACGGAATATGGATGAAAAACTTCTTCAAGTTAGTTAATGAATATAGGCCTAGCATGGTAAATCTAGAAGACATTATATCCTTATACTGCAATAAGCAAACTAAGATTATGATAATTGGTGAATGGCAAATGAATGTGGTGGCACTTAGGAAACTAATTATCTTCAAATAAGAGGCCATATTTAATTTGAAAATCGCATAAGAAAGTTTAGTGCAAACCTTATTTTGGGTTCTTGCATTTGTTGGACCTGATTCTCAAAACTTTCATTTCCTACCCAACTCTGCAAGTCTGATTCCAGAGAAGAAAACCTGTACCCATTTAAGATGGAAAATTGTAAGTTTAAAAAAAGGTAGACAGAAAAACAAAGCAAACATGAGATAAATGGAAGAGGAACATGCTACTATGTCTACACTATCATATAAAATACCAACCCAAGTTGAAGCTTAATCCTATTTATAGGGAAGATGATAAAATAACCACTACTTGTTGGGGCTATAAATAAAAATAAAATGAAATAAATAAAACCCATTGCTTAGAGCTTTTTAAGTTCCAAAAGTGGTGTTTCCCCAATAGCCCAACACTATCATGACATCCCACAACTTGTTAATCATCTACTATTACAACAGTCCATCTTAGGCAAACTTCCTCCTCGCCTACTAAATGGGCTTTCAAGAGGAGAAACACCTCATATGCCTATCATTCAAATGGCTATCTGCAGATAGAACCTGTACCCAATGCAAGACCTTTATCCAACCTATATAAAATTATCCATAAAATTCAACTCAGACATTTTGTCAAGCCCTTGCCTCCTCATTGTCAGTCACCGAAGGCCCTCTTGTTGATAAAGCCGTCATCACCTTACCCTTCTCATTGTGGATCATAGCACCCAGACCTGAGCAGTTTAAGCCTGGAAAAGTAGCAACATCAAAGTTCGATTTAAACATTGATCTTGGAGGAGGTTGCCACACCTGGGAACCCATATTTATCACTGGTGTTTGCAACAGGTCTTAGGCTTGCCAAAACTCATCTAGATAATCAGCAGCCCTTCTGTTCAGCCACATCGAATCCTTTAGCTTCCCTCTGTTATTCAAAACATTCCTTTGGTTCCAAATTAGCCAAGCTTGAACCAAAAATAATTCAAACTTAGTCGTGGGCAATCTGCTCAATAATTCTTGAAATAATTGCACTACATCATGCTGTTCAAGAATATATTTCTGCAATTTGACTGAAATATCCGCCCAGATGTCTTGTGCCACCCCACATTCCCATAACACATGTATCCCTGATTTGGCACACCTAGTAGACAACAAGCACTTATCATCCTTAATAATCTGTAAAACAAAATTACAAAAAGCAATGAATGTTAATTACTTTGCACATTCTTATTTCACCAACAGTCATGGTGTAATTATGTTTACATTTCGTCAATAAATTTTCTGACATTTACCCAAAAAAGAAGGGTTTGAGGCTAAGAAATTTCATATTAATAAAAAAAAAAAATCCGAAAAATGCAAAAACAATCTGTAATGTGTAAGCTGTGAGCAAATTTCAATATCATTTAAGGAAAAATACAATTTATGAGACATTATGCAAATCATACAAGAAATCAAAACAACGCGTACATGATGTTTTATTAAGCAAATCGTACATTAGTGAGACATTTTGTCCATGAGGATACAAATGTAAAACACCACATTATTATTATTATTATTATTATTATTTATCTATAGTTCTATACTACTATTTAAGGGACTGCATCTGTTTGGATCGGATCTTTTTTTTATTCCAAAATACCCCTATCTCTCTAAGTTTAAGTAGAGATAAAATTAAAGGATAATTTGGTAAAAATATATGCCTAACTTACACTAAAATATTGCCTGCAAAATAGGCTCTCCCACTAATCCAATTTTTCAAAGCAACTACACTTTTATTTATTTTTAAATACTATTATGATTTTAAAAAAAAAACACCCCACGTACTGATAATTAAAAAAAAAAACTAAATAGTTAAAAAAAAAAAAAAAAAAGCTAACACACGTACTGATTAAAAAACTAACACAAGTACTGATAAAATGTGGGTGTTTAAGCACATCTTTTTTCTTTTCTTTTTGGGTAAACTGGAGTTTTATTAAAAGCAACTAAGCAGAGAAAACAGAAGCAGCAATGCTGCGATCATACAAAGTTTCAACCGAATTTAAATTCAAAAGTAAGGACACCTTTGGCAGAGGGTCAAGAAAAACTACAACGCCAAACTTCTACAGTTATTGAAAAGTACACCCACATTTTAGTCACACACAACTCCAAACTTCTACCTAACAAATTTAAATCTCTCCATTATCATTAAGTAGTTATAATGTTATCAAATTACTTCCTATCTCTTCCATAAAAAAGAAAATACTTCCCATTTCCACCCTCCACCCTCAAGTCCCTGCTTTTTATACTCAAAGGAACAATAGTAATAGTTGACTACGTGCCAGAGGAAGCCACTCAAAAAGGTATTTACTCATCATTTTCTTTCCATTCATGTCAGATAATTTATGAGTTCTATTTGAACTCAAATTTTTTTATATTCACATTTTCAAATATGAGTTCTTATATTCCTAAATGTCATCACATGCAATTCAATGGATCAATGCAAATTATTCTTAACATAACGGTATTTCCCTTTAAAAAATAAATAAATAAAAAAATGTAACAGTGAAGGAATGTTTGCTTTTTAGCCTTTATACAGTTAACTTTCATAAACTAATAGTCATGTTCACATTTTCAAATATGAGTTCTATTTGAACTAAAATTAGTTTTTTAAAACTCAAATTGATTTTTTATTTTTTATTTTTTTGAAATTAGTTCAACACTGACTTAGAGTTTAGGGGGGGGGGGGGAAACCTTATTCTATTATCGCGATTTGGAGTTTGAAGGGAAAAAAATAAAATTCTTTTAACTCTCACCTAAAATACTATCTACAAAATATGATCAAACTTTGTTATCATTATCCTTTTTGTCTATCTTCAAGATTTTCGTACCTAAACTTCAAGGAAATGTGCACTGGGTGTGGATCTTCAAGATTTCCGTAGCAAAAATGTAAGTATATTTGATTACCTCTATTTAGATGCCTCATGAGTGTTGGGTTCTCTGTATTACAGCAAATTAATTTTTTTTTTTTTTTATAAGGTGTCATTCAGTATTTGTTTTCCTGTATTTGGTTTATATTTGGTTTCCTTACTTTGTTATCATTATCCTTCTCCTTAATCTCATCTCACATTGGTTTTTTTTTTTTTTTTTTTTTTTTTTTTTTTTTTTTTTGGGTTCAAATATCTTTGTTTTGAATTTATATATATATATATATATATATATATATATATATATAAAACAAACAAACAAACAAAGTCATGCGTTTGGGTGTTCTTCATCTTCTTATTTCCTTATGATTATCTTTTATTTAGGCAAAATTTGCCAAATAGTAGATTTTTAGAAAAAATTTTGCTACATAGCATACGGATGAAACATTTTAATTAGTTAGATCGTTTTTGAAAATCGAGTTTAACAAACTCGAGTTCCAACCCATTCCCTCTTAAGATGAAGTCTGACATGGACCAAAAAAAAAAAAGGTGGAACTCGAGCCTAAGAAACTCGAGTTCCGTGTGAAAAAACTTGGAACTCGAGTTTCAGAAACTCGAGTTCTATTTATTTTTATTTTTTTAAAAAACAGTTTAACTAATTAAAATGTTTCCTACACATGCTTTTTTGTTAATATTTTCCCAAAAAGATGCTTTTCTACAAATATTTCCCTTTTATTTATTATACTATGGGTCTGTTTGGATAGAACTTATTTTGCTAAAACTGAAAACTGAAAACACTGTAGCAAAATAATTTTTAAATGTGTGAATAGTATCGTGAGACCCATTTTTAATGAAAAAGTTATTGAAAAGTGAAGTTTGTGGGTCCGTAAACAGTGCACAAATACATTGTTCTGGGTCAAAAGTTGCGGCTACTGTTCATAACAGTGATGAACAGTAGCGTTTTACTCCTGAAACGCGTGCCCACCAAAAAAAAAAAGCTAAAACGTAAACGTAAAACGCAGCTTCAGTGGATCCAAACAAATACTATGTGTGAGCTTTTTCTTTTTTGTGTTAAGAAATGCATTTTCTATGGGGCTATATTTGGAACTCCCAACAATTTCTCTTCCTTATTTTATGGATGTCAAGGTGAGGATAAATCCCTCAAGATGTTGGAAATTAGTTTTAACATGACTGGTGTGTTATCATGTCCCATAAATTCGGTGCATAGAGAGCATAGTTGTAGGTACTTAATTGGCACCATCATGCATCATTTTGTAACTAAAATTATAGCATCATTATAGCATCATTTTGTAACTAAAATTATAGCATTTCGTATCAAAAAAAAAAAAAAAATTATAGCATTCATAGCATCAACGTGTAACTTCGAGAAACGTGCACATTCTCACTGGGTGTGGATATTATACATTTTTTTTTTTATTTGAACAGTTTGATATGTGTTTAATATTTTATCTAATTAATTAATGAGTCATTCTTTTATATATATATATATATATATATATATATATATATATATACTGTCTATTATTTTTTAGTTATCAGGTTTGACTCATTATTTTAGTGTATGTATTCTAAGTGGTATTCTCTTTTCCTCCTATTATTTTTGTTTATTGTTTTTCTTATATTTAAGCCTTACTATCTTTCTTTTTTTTAATCTTTTTTTTTTAAAAAATTGTTATTAACAAATTTTGTTAGATTGCATAGCAGGCACATTGAATGAATTCAGGTGGGTGAAGTGATAGTCAATCTATCAAATAGTTGTTAAAAACCTTTTTTTTTTCTTTTTTTCTTTTTTTTTTGTAAATATCATACCTATATATATGCCTATATTTATTAATTTGTGTAACACTACGTTTTCAGTTAATTTCATTTTTCTCAATTGAATCTCTTCCATATGAAATTTAATATTGTCTTTTGTTGTGCCTTTCATTGCATTTTTTTTTTAACATTTTTTTAAAAAAATTAAAGGAATTGTAACATTGATGGCCCTTCTTAGGTTTTTTTTTTTTTGGATAGCTTTTTTAAGCATGCTAAAATTTAGTTATGAATGTGTACTAAATGCCTATCTTTTAGGATTAAATATAATTACATACTACCATTTAAAAAAACTGAATTAAAAAAATTCTGTGTTTACAACGTGAGAGTCTTTAGCATTTCAAATTTTTGTTATGGTTATTGATGTGTAATAACTAGCTACCTTTTAGGACTAAGTGGCTGCCTTTTAGGATTTTTTTATTAAAAAAAAAATTTTGATAACTCTCATTTAAATATGTTCATTGTGACACTCTATGATTGGTATATCTTCTTCTGTCATTACAAAGTTCACAATCCAAAAGGATTAATTTTCATTCATTAAAATTTTGGGCTTGGGTTCAAAAAAAATAATAGATGCACAAGAAAAAATTACATCGCTTGATATTAAACTTAGAGAATAGGTGGACTTCTTAAACAGTATTCTTGGTGCTTTAAGAAATTAATACAATTCAAATTTTTTTTTTACTTCAAATGAGCCTTAATCCTATTTCCAGCTTTGTTAAAATTAAATCTGAGGGTGCGAGAGACATTGAAAATTATATATTACACTCAAAATTAGCTACCAATCAATTTTAATCCGACCTAACAATTAAATAAATTGCTATACAAATTAAATCAAACAAAAAACTATATGCACAACGAAAAATACACAAATGTATATAATAAAGGCTTTGAAGTCTCTATTATTTCATTTCACAAGATTATGCTTGATGCTTATTGTACTTATCGTTATTATGTACATTTTAAAGTCTCTATTAATAACACCAAGTAACACATTTTGTATCATAGGTTCATGGAAAATGCTGCTGGAAAGCAATTAGAATGTGGAACAAATAACATTGCTCCACCAACTTCTCCACCATAGCTGGCATAATATTAATAAGTTCACCTATTCCATGTTTCAAATGTAGTGAATTATTTTACAATTTTACCAGATGTAAATATTTCACTTTTCTACATTGATCTATCAACTTCTTCATAATAGCTTTTGTAAAGGTCAGCACATGTATTTTGTAACTAGTTTTATTGTTATGATTTCATTATGCATTTTCATTATATACACTATTTATAAGATTTATTCAATGGATATTTTTTTCCTCCCTCTATAGGTTAATACTAAATTATAGCATCATCTTCCAATTAATAACACGTTGATTACTACATAAACAAAATTGGCAAAAAATGATAATAATTACGGAATACTAGCCTCTGAGCACGCGCATGCTCGGAGGCTCTTCTATTTTTTGGGTAAGGGTTAATTTAGAGCATTTATTATAATTTGGGATTATTTTATTTTCCAATAAAAAAAAAAAAAATACCAAGGGGTGTGATGAGTATTATGTGTGGTGAAATAATTTTTTCATCACACTTCTAGATTTTTTTTTGTGATTAGAAAATAAAGTAATCACAAATTATAATAAATGCTCTAAATTAACCCTTACCTAAAAAATAAAAGAGCCTCTGAGCACGCGCTCACGCGCGTGCTTAGAGGGTAGTTATTATTATTATTTTGCTTATAAATAGTACGCACTCACCCCCATATTAATTGATTCATATGCCCACGTTATTGGAGTGAACACAACTACTTGGTCATTTTACGTGCAAATTAAGGTGAAGAGATGATTCTTAGTTCATTTTATTTCTTTGAACTGCATCTTTTGAAATTTTACCAATTTTTGTGTGATGATTCATAGTTCAGTTCATTTTATTTCTTTGACCTGCATCTTTTGAAATTTTACCAATTGTTGTGTGATGATTCTTAGTTCATTTGATTTTATTTCTTTGAACCGCACCTTTTGAAAATTTATCAATTTTTGTGCGGGTGGGTGTGTAGTGTATATATTTATTTTTAGCTTTGTTTGAATGAAGTATTCACAATTAGTTCTATGTTCTTATTGTTGGCTCACATGTTTAACTTTATTTTTTATTTTTTTATATATATCTGAGATGATTTTATGAAGTTATTTAATTCTAGGAAATATTTATTTTCATAATTTGTATAAATAGATCAATGACTTTTAGGTGAAAAAGTGACAATCTCTCGCTTTTAGATTTTTGTGGAGCTTAGCGTTAATGGAAATTATATTGCTGTGAATTGATTTGGTGGATTAGATTATTAAGTCTAGAAATCCTGTAGTGAGTTGGAAGAATTTTCAGGGTTTATGTATAATATATATTCCAAGTTCATTTGCTTTATTTAACAACAGATCTGAATTTCTCTTTTTTTACTTAATTGTGTGCAGATCTGTACTGTACCACGCGGTGCCCAGCTCCAACATGACCATGAATATTATTTTTATTTTCTCTCTCTCTATGCTCCCCCTCATGATCTTTGCTTGTCCAATTAATTTTGGATATGTAAGGAATATCACTCAGTTTGATCCCACTTGCTTTAATACAAGCTCTATAATTTCTAATGAAACCCAATGCTGTCATACCCTTAAATCATTGTTTTCCCTAGGCTTAGCACAACACTTAAATGTGTCTTCAATGTTTTTACTTTCTGATAACCATACTTCTGTGTCTTGTTTGAAGGACTTCCAAGTAGAGTTGGCTTCCTTGGAAGTCCCAACTCATTGGGTTCCCACTTGTTTGGACCCAGAATATTTTGTGTCCACTCCTACCTTTTGTGATAGGATTGAGTCATTAGATGATTGGTTTAGGATTGCAGGCAAGAAAACATCAATCGACTCTTTTTGCAAAGATAACCTCAACCTCTCTAATAATCATTGTGTCAATTGTTTGACTGCAATTAGAATAACTTATCGAAATGACTTAATGCCAATTAACCATTCTAATGCTGAATCTTGCTTACTATTAGCTCAGCTTTATGCAGCTGGTTCAGTGAATATCCATGGCCCTGAGAGCAAAGACGTTGCAAGTTGTATTTTTCAATTGAATGGTACTTTTGTAAACATGCAAATGTAGACATGTAATTTTACCTTCTGCTATACTCTTGATGTTTGGGCTTGCTTTTCTTTTAGAGATTGGGTTATTAGGAAGTGAAAGAGTATGTGAAAATTCGGCGGTTGGATCTTGTATGCTTACAATTTTAAGCTTTATAATGAAGTTAGACAAACTACTATTCATCAATCTTGTTAGGTTTGTTTTATGTCTTTTTATTTTTACTATTATTATGATTGAGGCATGCAAGTAGACTTATTTCTAGTGTTAAGAAACAAAAAAAAATGATAAAACCTATTAAACATACTTTATTTCACATAACTGTGTACACATAAGTCACAATTTTAGTGCAAAATGTGTGTGTACAGTTGTGAGGAGTAAGGTATGTAATAAACATCAGCCCAAAAAGAAAAATTAAATATCAATATTTCTAGATTCATTTTTAAATTTTAAATTTTTTTTTTTTTTGCAAAATTTATTGCCTATTTTAGAATAAAAATTTACATTTTTTTTTATTTTACCCAACCATTTTTTAAAACACTCATATATGGTTATTTATTCCGTCTAATGTGGCTAACAATCAAAATTTTAAAAATAAAAATTATGCCACTTAGGATGTCATCTATATTGTCACGTGACCTAAACTAATTTTTTTTAATAATAATTTAAAAAAAAAAGAGCTGAATTGAATTTTCCCACCGGACTAAAGGTTGATTTGCTTTTGACCTAAACTAAAATAATTCCAAACTTTGAAAAGTACCATGAGAGCATCAAAGCCACTCAATTTGGTCATGTTAGAGTGATATTTTGGTTCTTTTTAGGGATTGCAAGAATATTTTGGTTTTGTTATCTAAAGGTTTAAGGGACAATTAAATTATTTTTGACATGACCAAAATATCACTCTAACTCAATTTGATGCGTCTAAATTGTAGTGGCCACGTCAGATAAAAAAGCCATGTTTTTTTTTTTCCCCTTTCTTTATTTATTTATTTATATTTCTTACCATTTCTTTAATAAAAATTAAATAAAAAAATAAAAAAAAATGAAGAGAGCCCTCCATCTCTCTCAGTCTCCTCAATCTCCTCCTTAATCTCCATCTCTCAATTTCTAAGTCAACACTTTGTTCTTATATGTCAAAATCTCTTCTTACATGTCAAAATCCCACCATCAACTAACACCAACACCTTCATCCCAAAAGCTAAAAATTCGAGACCCACAAGCCACCCACCAGACCTCCATCAACTAAAGGCCCCAAACCAACAATTGAAACTCATCCCTAATCTACTGGGTATAAACCCATCCCAAAAGCATTGCTTGGTGTTTGGAGTTTACATACAGTCTAGTGCCCCAACACCTTATGACAAATCTATTGGATACCACAGCAAAAGATTTTTTGATTTGGTTGTGGGTTTGATTTCGGTTGATTTATAAAATTTCAGTCTTAGACAATCCTAACTCTATAACCAATGAATTTTTTGTGATGTTTTAAGGGACAATTAAATTATTTTAGACATCTCATGGGTGGTTTAGTCAATTTTTATTTATTTTTTTATGTTTCAGTGGAATTTTTCCGTGGAAAATATTTTACAACAAAACAAACTATTCCTCAGTCACATTGAATGGTATCGTCTTCGCGTTAAATGATACACCAATGTCCTAATTAGGAATACCAGCGTTCATATGTAAACAAAAGTTTACAAAACTTCAGTCTTAGACAATCCCAACTCTAAAACCAACAAATTTTTATGATGTTTTAGTACTCAACATCCTTGGACCACACTATCTTTTCTCTTATTGAATTTTATAAACACAAAGATAACTTAATTCTCTCTTCCCTCTGATCTATTGTTGTTGGACTTCTGCTCTAGTGCACTATATGCATCTCCCTGGTAAGGGGGAAAAAAAGGAACCAAGAAAAAACAGCCGAATCTATGAAATAAGAACATAATCAAAATCTTTTAAGACCAGAGAATCAAATGAGAGCATAAGCCCAACACGCAAAGCAACAGTATCACTAAAATTTAGACTTTATATGATACTATGCACAAAAATGTTTTTGCTGTTGTCCTCACGCAGTAGTATAACTGAATATCAATAATCAAGTCATATTTTGCCAACTCTGAACTTTAATGTTGAAACTTGGAACCCAAAGATCTTGGTGTTGCCCCTAAAATTCACAGACTCATAGACTAATCAATAAAAATAATTAGATCATTCAAACCCTCAACAAGTACAGCAAGACAACATTTTTACATTCAAATAGATGTTCTTGGAAGTCCTTTATTGTTAAGGTTTTATACAGGAGATGGAGTCAAGTTAATTATGTTAGAAAGCATGCACAAAAAATGTTCTCCATTACATTAATGTCCAATCGTGACAACCCCCAGCAGAACCCTTCCACCACTATAAAATGCATAGGTGAACATTATAATTCACATCATGTGCCAAATTGCCAATACCAGTTTTTCTATACAATTGAAAATAAAAATAATTTAAGGCCCAATTGAATTTAGAAGCTAAAATGATGCTCACAACATTATCAACCATAACATAAATTATCACAACTGATTCCTGCGAGCGTAATCAAAGAAGCATATTTCCAATGCTCTTTGCACTGGATGTGCCCTTAGGACTTGTTAGCACCAACAAAACCAATAAAGCAGTGGCAAACACCTATAGCCTAGTTTATCATCATACACAAGACCATCTACACTTTCACCAAATTCACAAAGTTTTGAATCCAGACTGCCACTTAACAAATACAGATTCGAATATTATCCCTAAAGCATTCAGAGTAAATTTCACAAATTATAGAGACAAAACACATTAATAAGTGAAAAACCAACTAACCATCCCATCATAAGCTAGAACAAGAAACTCGTCATCATCGCAAAGCTCAACCTATTTCAAGGAGAACCAAAGATATAAAAATAGAGCTTGACAAGAAGAATCTCTTAAGAAGATATCTCCATAATTTTATACACGGCCATACCTAATACTCATATTCGACCATATCAAATAGAGAGAGGAATGATAAGCAGCCAACACTGATCATTTGGAAATTTGGGGTAAACAGCAGCAAAATTCAAGGTTCTTAATTCTCTGCTATAAAGAAAATCAGCATCATGAACTAATATGAACTCAGGCACACCGAAAATATCATTCTTCATTTAACTCTTCTATAAAGCCATGTCCTCCACTACAGAAGTCACCCAAGAGAAATTTACACACCAGACTCAACTTTAGTCTCGCCCTCTGCCATAGCTGCCAGTGGCTGAAGAGCTTTGAGAGGATTCATAATGATACCATCTATAAGCCCATATTCTTTGGCTTCTTTTGCACTCATGAAGAAAACTCGGTCAGTATCCTGATTGGTCCTGTCAAGATTTTGACCGGTGTGGTAGGCGAGATATCCATTAAGGTTTGCTTTATGATGCAGCATTTCATTTTCCTGAGAATCATGTCTCTTGTTTAGGAGTTAGGATACTGTTTATAAGATAATATAATAAAAGGGATGACAAGTAGATAGATAGAAACTACAGTCATTATATAGTAATTAGAATGTCCAAATATTAAATGTCACAGGTGGGTTTCCATTCCTTCAATTTCTTTATAGTTCAACCTCTAACTAGAGCCAAGTAGACTACCAGAAACAATTGATTCTAAAACATATAATTGAGTTAATATTTGACATTTGGAATGGATCTCCTCCTTGGAGACACCCAAACCACTAGTTTTTTTCCCCCTTCTTTTTATTGGCAAGTTAAACATGGAACCGAAAGTATTGTTAATTTGTTACTAACACAAAGTCAGCAAAGCCAACATAACCATGATTAAAAAGTTGAAAGGCATATCAGATTTGGCTAATTTAACAAATCAAAGCACACCAAACTCTATCCATGATTAACCATTAAAGAAGTAACTACTAAGTTCTTCTGATCCATAACAGATTTATGGTTAATTTAACATAATAAAGCACACCAAACTCTCACATGCACACATATGAGTCAAAAACCCAAAACCCAGCTCATTAATATAATCAGTTGTGTCACTATAAACAATAACAGAAAAACCTTCATTTGGGTACCTCTGAATTATTCTTGAAAGAAAAATATAACTAAAAATTTCAGAAATAAAGCAATTAAAAATAAACACGACATTAGATTTGTGAAGGCTCTGATTACCGCCTAAGCATTTCAAAATCATTAAGCAAGTCCAATTGCTTCCACTTCAACCTTAAAATCCTTCAGCAAAACTACACCAATTAAGCTTTCTCTGCCAGTACCCTCACAACACAGAGCAACAAAAAAATTGATACCTTTTCCCTTAACTTCCAAATTATGCTATTATGGGGATTTGCAGACAACTTCTAAACTCTATAGATTCAGCCCTTCACTGAGCATGGCAGCAACGGCAAAGCCAAGGTTAATGAAGGAGGAAATTGGAGAAGAAGCTGGGGTCCTCAACCAAACAAAGAATCTAACAAAACCCCTCAAAAAATCTATTTGGCTTTTATGAATAAGGAAATTAACACAGAATTCATTCAAAAGTAGGTGAAATTTAATAACAGATATCAAAATTTCGCAGAGAAAACAAAGTATTTGGGATTTTCTTCCTAGATAAATTGAAGTAGATCATGAATGAAACCCTAAAAATCAACATCATGGTTTCTCTTTAAATTTATTTTCCGCAATAAATCACAGTAAAAAAATTAACAAACTTGTTAACAAAAACTAATTTAAAAAATAAAAAATAATTAACCAAAAGAAAATTCCTAACCGGGTATTGCTAAGAATGGGAGAAAATCCCCTGCCATCAATTATGCACCTTTGTACCTTCTGTAATTCAACGATGGAGAGGTTAGAAAATGATGGGGAGCTGCGTTGGATGAGAGAGTTGAAGAAGAAGGAGAAGGAGATGGGAATGCATTTGAAAGAGAGAGAGTTTGAAGGAGACGGACAGAGGCTTCAGTTTTTGACTCTGGGGTGGTGGTAGACTTGGCTTGGCGGAAGGCTGAGGGGCTGTGGTAGGCACCATTCAGGTTCGAGTTTGAAGGTTTGTTTTCTGCATCTGGAAGTATTCAAATACCATCATGTTCGTGTATATAGGGTTGTTCAAGGGTTAAATTGAAGTGAATTAAAAAAAATTATAAATTAAGAATGATGTGTAAATTTGTGGAGGCTACAAAGTTGAGGTGGACCACTCTTATGATGTCAACAAAAAGTCAAAGATTTTGGTTTTATAATGGGATGGGCTCCTCTCCCGTTTCTTTTTCTCCCGTTCTCTTCAGTTTTTAAATGGATGCTTGACATCTGGCAGTTAGATAATCTAAGGATGTTCATTAAGCCACGTCACATGAGCAAAATTTATCTCATTTAACATAGATTAGTACAAAACTCTGCTTCCCGCACTTAAAATTTTCACAAAAAGCCATTGCGCTAAAACCTTTGAGCAACCCGCTAAAATATCTTACAATTGCAAAATCTTCCAGTCATTCGAATTCCAACCCAGCAAAGAAGATTTTCTTTCTACTGTGTGTACCCAAGATAAAAATCTTTACATCATTCCAACTTTAGTGAGACCACAAAGCAATCCCCTGTTTAGTGAGACCACAAAACAGAACCGTTGTTGATTTTAACAGCTTGACTGGAATTGAAAGTTCTGAATTCCAATAGGTGCTCAATCATTCTTTGCATTATTTATTTGTGTTTTTTTTTCCCTCCGTAGTTTTTATACTCTTTCCTAACAAATAATTGAATTCCCTGTTTGATTTGGATTTGTTTTTCTTTTTGCTTCACTACTATTTTAGCTTTTAGACTTTGAAAATTATTTCCTAAGTGATCAAAACAATTGCAATCAGTATTCTTAAATCTGATTTGACTTCCTTATCTAGTATTATCAAGTATTTGTTCAATACTAGTAATTCAATATTTAGTAATGCAGCAAGTAAACATGGGTATTCAGTTTCTTATTATTTGTTTTATTTTTATATCATTGACTGTTTTATCAACAACACTAACTTGTTTTGCTTTAATTTGGTTTTTGAATTTCTCTTTAGGTGCTCCTCTTTTCAAAGTTACTAGTCAGTATAATGCCTATAATTAGTGATGAACAAATATGCCTTGAAGGTGATAAAGAAAATGAAGATATTTATGCTAATATTATGCAGAATTCTGATTGTCAAGAGAAAATATCTGTTTGGAAAATGGAGTTTGACTCAGAAGAGCATGCTCACCAATGGTATAATGAATATGCTAAAGAAGTTGGATTTAGCATTCGAAAGCAATGGAAAAATGAGGATAGATTTAGTGGAGTAATATCAAGTAGAAGATTTGTCTGTTATAAGGAAGGCTACAGAAAAAAAGACAAGCGAGTGGTTGTGAAAAAGCCGCGAAAAGAAACTAGAACTGGTTGCTTAGCAAGACTAACCATTTCTCTTCAAGCTAATGGAAAATATCGGGTCATTGATTTTGAATCAAATCACAATCATGAGTTAGTGGATAAGTCATGTGTACACATGTTACCTTCTCAAAGAATTATTACTGATGTTCAAGCTATTGAAATTGAGTTGGCAGATAATTCAGGTATACCACCTAAATTGGCACATGAATTGATGAGTCGTCAAGTTGGAGGTAGAGAAAATCTTGGTTTTACTAAGCAAGATCATAAGAATTATTTGAGGACTAAGAGGAAAAGAGATTTGCAGCAAGGTGAAGTTAGGGGTCTTTTGAATTATTTTCTTGGTCAAGTATCAGAAAATCCATCATTCTTTTTTCGAGTTCAATTGGATGTTGAAGACCAAATCACTAACATATTCTGGGCTGATGCTAAAATGATTTTCGACTATGGTATATATGGTGATGTGGTATTCTTTGACACAACTTACAGGACCAATAAAGAGTGTCGACCTTTTGGAGCATTTGTTGGAGTAAATCATCATTATCAACTAGTCGTATTTGGGGCTTCTTTGTTATATGATGAAACTAGTCAGTCATTTGAATGGCTATTTCATACATTTTTTGAGTGTATGTCTGATAAAAAGCCAAAGACAATATTTACTGACCGAGATCCTGCAATGGCAAAGGCAATATCTTTAGTGATGCTAGAGACTTATCATAGATTGTGCTTATGGCATATTTATCAAAATGCTCTTAAAAATCTTAATCATCTATTTAAGAGCCAAAAAACCTTCAATGCTGATTTTAGAAGTTGCATATATGATGGTGAGTATGAAGAGGAGTTCATTAGTGCTTGGAAGAATATGTTGGAAAAATATGATCTTCAAGAAAATGAATGGTTGCAAGATCTATTTAAAGTGCGAGAACAGTGGGCTATGGTGTATGGGAGAAATACCTTTTCTGCGGGTAAGAAAAGTACACAGCTTAGTGAGAGTTTCAACTCTCTTTTAAAAGATTATTTGAAGTCTGATTTGGACATAGTACAATTTTTCAAACATTTTCAAAGGGCTGTTGATGATGTCCGTTATAATGAAGTTTGTGCAAACTATGACATGAGCCAAAAAATTCCCACTTTGAAGGTTAATGTTCCTTTGTTGAGACATGCCAGAGATATCTACACAGGAGCTGTTTTTACTATGTTCCAAGATGAGTTCGAAAAGTCATTGATGGTGGTTGTTGACACTTTTCATCAAAGTGGACCAGTTTCTACATATAAAGTTCATAATTGTGAAGGTTCTAGGCAACATACAGTTACATCTTCAAATGGTTTGATTACATGTAGTTGTAAAAATTTTGAGTTTGTTGGAATTATGTGTAGCCATATTTTGAAAGTACTCGATGAGATGAAGATTAAGTTGATGATCCCTGAACAATTCATATTGAAGAGATGGACCAAGAATGCAAGGGCTGGAACTGTCTTGGATATTCATGAGTGTGAGGTACAAAGTGACCCTAAGCTAGAAATGCGAGCTCGTTATAGAAATTTATGCACCACTTATGTTAGATTGATGGGTAAAGCTGCTGAATCTAAAGAGGCATCTGATTTCCTTCTAAGTCTTGCAAGTGAGTTAGATGCAAAACTAGAAGAATATTTAAAGATTGAATCCCCTTGTGAGACCCTTACGCCTTCCTCAATGTCTTGTGAAAATCAGGTCGTCAAGAGCACATGTACCATACAAGCAAAAGGTTTAAAGAGAAGGGAAGTTTCGCGTGGGAGAAAACGGTTGAAAGGATGTCTTGAAAAGGGAAATAAAAAAAATAGAAGCAAAAAAGTCCAAACTCTCGCATCTAGCTTAACTCCTCCAACCACATGTTCCACCACCATGACATAAACCTCAGGTACTTATTGTGATTTTATATCCCATTGTTGAATTTATCACTAGAATTGTGTGTGTGCAAGAAACTATTGCTCACTTGATACCACAACATAAATTTTATCTTTAAAAAACATAACATTAAAAAAAAAAATCAATATGGAATTGAATTTTTGGACTGTCTTAGATGCTACCATCTCATACTTTTAATCATTCAAGTGACTAATAAGAGGTTGGATGATTGCAGGGAAGGGAGTGATGCCCAAAAAAAAAATCCTTTTTTTGTATAGCCATGAGCTCCATCTCCTTCAACTTAGAAGCTTATGCTGTAGCTAGACTGCTTGCATCTTCTGGCTACCTCAGATTGCTTTTCATTGTTTTATTATCTTTGGTGGAAGTAGGACATCACAACCAGTGGTGCTAAGTTTTAAGCATGAGAAGTAATCTATTTTTGGCATTGCTTATAATATAGCTTTTGGAGAAACTTTGACAGCATCCAAGTTGAAGAGATCAAATGACCCATTTTTCTCTTTCTTGTGTCTTAAGAGAAATTTCTTTAAATTTTCCTACAAAAATATTCCTTTTCTTATGCTCTCTTGGAAATTAATGGAGTATTAGCTATATCTTTAAGTAATTTTGTAATCAATTGCTTAACTCAGCTTTAAGCCAATATGAGATAAGCAATTGTGTGTAGAAAAGTGTAATATTCCAGTTGCTATGATGTGCTTATCTTGTAGCTCACGCAGCAAAGTATTTCCCAAGGCTTGCACTCAAAAAGGAAAGCAAATACAACATCACAGTCATAGTGATGACTCTAGAGAGGCACAATGAAGAAATTGCAAGATTCAAACACAAAGTCTAATGCATTTGTAATTCTTGAAGCAAACAAGTTTTGTCAAATTGCTCCATAAAAATTTCCTGCAATTCATATTTTTATACCTATTCTATAATATCTCACGCAAGGATACAAAGAAAAAACAAATATAGAGAGACCCCATTTGTACTGAATTCCAACAAAAAAATTTCATTAATCAAGATAATGTACAATGGTTACATGAGCAAAAAATACAAAAACAAGCCTTGCATACACCCAACAAAAAAAAAAAAAAAAAAAAAAGACCCTACAGCCTTGCATTCACCCTTGTTGATGAGGTACTTTTACAAAAAAAACAAGCTACCACCGGCCTAAGCATTTTCACAAACACCTTCACAGCATTTCAAGGGTTACTATTGCTTCTCTTCACAAGTTGCTCAACTTAGTCCTCAAGGGTAGTACATTTCAATCAGAGAAAGGAAGCTTTCAATACAATTGTTGTGCTACATAGTAATGCAAAATGAAGTCATAAGTATACTCAAATTTTTGCCACATGTGTACATGGCAAGATGTGCACAGGGAGCCATGCCACTGGCTGTGCCTCTTGCATATCCAAAGTAACTTACACTAGGTACATGGTTACCAACTGCTGTGGATGCCGTGTGTGTGCCATGACCATAGAAGTCTCTTGAAATTAAAGTCTTCTACATTGGATATATTTTTTCCTGCGCCTTGGAATCCTTTGCTAGCCACATGTATTCCACCACTATCTTTTCATTCTCTATAGAAATCATTAATAATTTAACACAAACTGAAAAAAGAGCTCCAACTTTAGCAAGAGATGACTTCTTTGATCAAATTTCTCCCTTTCGGAAGAATACACGATGCACCCAATAGATTGATGAAAACTGGTTTCGGGAAGAATTCACTATCTTAGATCTTCTCATTTCAAAAATTAAGGAAAGGAAAAAGTAAGAAATACCATGCAAGAGTGATGTTGAAGCTGAATCAAAAATTTGAGAGAGATGGAGAGCGATATTACAGGATTTAGTGGGAATGAGATGATGGGGAGCTGCGTTGGATGAGAGAGTTGAAGAAGAAGGAGAAGGAGATGGGAATGCATTTGAAAGAGAGAGAGTTTGAAGGAGACGGACAGAGGCTTCAGTTTTTGACTCTGGGGTGGTGGTAGACTTGGCTTGGCGGAAGGCTGAGGGGCTGTGGTAGGCACCATTCAGGTTCGAGTTTGAAGGTTTGTTTTCTGCATCTGGAAGTATTCAAATACCATCATGTTCGTGTATATAGTAGGGTTGTTCAAGGGTTAAATTGAAGTGAATTAAAAAAAATTATAAATTAAGAATGATGTGTAAATTTGTGGAGGCTACAAAGTTGAGGTGGACCACTCTTATGATGTCAACAAAAAGTCAAAGATTTTGGTTTTATAATATACTAGTCGTTAACTTGTGCGATGTACGGATAGTTAAACAAAATTTATACATATTCACTTTTATTGGTACAATCATTTGAAACTAATTCTAACTAATACCCAAATGTAAGAGACACATTGACTTACTATTTAAAGTAGTCTTCTGAAGAATTTACATATATTGTGCAACTGAGCCTTAATTTCTCATCAACAATAAAAACATGGAAAGAAAATAAAAATTACAACAATTAATTTTATTATCTTTCATGCTATACTTTGTAATTGTACGAAATTAAGTCAACTCAATTTAAGTAGTCGTAATAAAATTGACTTCTACTATTCTCTATTCTATAGAGATATGAACATATTGAATTTCTCAAACAATTACCGGTATTGCAATAAAATGATTTATTATTGAAAATAAGAAATAAAGAAAATTTGTCTATAGCTTAAGAAACACAATATACTAAAATTAAAGAGATAAATTTCGGAGGACAAAATATTATAGATAATTTTAGAAACAGATTATACACTTAAAAGGGTTAGCAATTTATAGGACTTACCCCCCACTATTAGTATACAGACACCAAGTGTGGTCGTTGTAACCCTTTGAAAGAACCTTTCCCAATTGGACCCTATCAAAAAAAAAAAAAAACACCCAATTAACAAAATTGATCCAAAAGGGTCTAAAAAGCACACAAAATCAATTCAAAAAACAAAAATATGAGACAAAGTAATTACTTTCCGCTGTCAATGAAATCGTCTTTTGTATTGCTGTTCCAAACTGCAACACTTATCTCTCTATGGCCTTCAATTAACGAAAACACAAACTTCTTTTGGAATACTGGAGTATTATGACTATCTATACGCACACACACAAAAAACAAAATCAGCATAACTCACTATAACTCTATAGAAGCCTCAAAAATATAAAGAGAAATTAAAGGGGTTGAATTTTATATTTACGTTTGGAGAGAGAGAGGGGTAAGGTTGCTAGGGTTTTGAGGTGTTATAATGTTTTTATTTTTATTTTTTAAATATTGTACTGACGTGGAAAATTGTGGTGCCAGTAGAGGCTTTGGTTTTATATATATATATATATATATATATAGACTAGTCGCTAACCAGTACGATGCACGGAAAATTTTAATAAACAATTTTATATATTGATGGGAAAGTTCAACAATTTATTTAAACTAACAAAGATTAATAAAGTTATGCATAGACGCATTCTATAATCCATGACTTATTGAAATCTACAATGCCAGCACCACTAATCTTTCTTTGGAAAGCTACCAAACTATTATCATTAAAGAAGTATTCTTCAAACCATGGAAAGTATATGAAGCATTGAAACCACTAAAAATTTGAAACTAAAGCAAAAAGAACAGTGCTCGATATAAACTGCAATCATAAGGATGAAAAAACTACTTGATGAGGGAACATTGTTGCCACCACCATCATCATTATCATAATACCCAACTAGAGATCTACCTTCTTTACATTGAAACTCCATTCAAAATTAACATCCATTTATTACTTCAATAACTTCCTACTTGAATAATAAAAAAATTTCCTTCACCTCCTTGGCTAGCTTTGTAAACATGCAAGAAGCCTCTAGAAATCCTACTAAAAAAGCTAATCTTTCACCACCTATTTTACAATGCATGTCAAAGTCAAACCTCGCTTAAACCCTCTACCGTTCAACATGTCTTTGTCTTTTCTATGCTTTCTTTCTTTGAAAATATATTGGACAATTCTGACTATGAACAAATAAGTAAATCACCTGAGCCAAACACCTCATAATTTTTTTTTCTTTTATCCTCAAATTTTCTCAAAATTAGTACTCTTCTTCTTACTAAATCCGAGATCTCTTAGGAAAACCACTCAAGCATTGTATTACTTCTATGTTCTTCACTTTTTACTCAACTTGTTTTCATAGGTCATATTTGTGTCCATAATTCACAGCTTTCCTAGCCTTGCAAGCCATCCTAATAGTTTGCATTAAACAATCGCAGCAGAAAACTTTCTATTATTAGAAAAATTTGTAAAGTGTGTACATAGATTATAGTTTCAAGTAAAATGTACATACCCATACTCTAAACCTCTAAGGAAGGAAACATCACAAACCCCTTACATATGTGGCTTAGATTTAAAACAAACAACATATATTCCAAGTCTGATAAGCCAACTCAATGGTAGAAAAATGTTCTTTATAAAATTAGATAGTAACATATTTTACAAAAACATTTTATATAGACAATTCAAAGAAAGCCTTTAAGAACCTGAAACCAAGAACTTAATCTCAATAGAATAACATAGCTTTCACCTAACTTAGAGCATGCTCTGTCATGTATTCTATTATTGATTAGTAATGTGAGTCAAGCTTGAATTCAAGCTAATGAGTGTCTATATACTAAACAAAAGGGAGAAAAGAACAGCCTTACCATGAAAAAATGATGGGAAATTAAGTGAATCTTAGCTCTTCTTGTCTATGCTCCTACTTTCAAATAAGGATTAAAACCAAGAAAACAATTCTACAATAAGAAGTACTGTACATCACACATAAACAAAAAGAAAATCTAATATAAATTGCCACAATCTAGAAGAAGGAAGAAAACCATGTGCTAAATGGACATTTTAGATACTGCAAGACCATGTATATATTGTGTAGGAAGAACATCTCCACGTATTAGACCTGCAAAATGGACATGGTACAAATTTAAATTCTAGAAAAGGAACAAAACAATCAGGTGTTTGATAAAGGAACAAAACAATCAGGTGTTTTATCAAACAATTGTTGTGCATGTAACATAGAGTCTCGTTAATTAAGTTCACACCAAAATAATAAAGCAATATTTTTTAGAGGAGTGATTGGCAGAGAGAGACAAACAAATCAAAGCTTTAGAAAAGCAAAATAGTCAAACAAATCGAATTAGAAGGTGAAATCAAGGTGACCTAATTTTGGTTGCTATACAAAATATTTGATTGTTTCTATTAGATCAAACTATCAAACATCAGACCACAAATATACAATAAAAATAGGACAGTGCTTAATGTCAACACTATCTTTATAACCCATGCCTCCAAGCCAAAGCCTTTTTTTCAGTTTGGCTCAAACATTTTGTTGAACACTTTGAAGGGTTGGCCTCTGTTCTCTTCTCATACAATGAAGAACTATTAGAGCCTACTGGTATCCATTATTTTTTTGAAACATTCCACCCTAAAAAAATAATAATAATAAATAAATAAACATATCTTCTAAAGGGGAAACAAAATTACAAAACATAGAGTCTAAAAAAAATTAGAAGAGAGATAGCGATAGACCTAGTGAGGCCAATAATGACAACTGAAAAGGCAGGCACACCCTCTGCCACAGCCAGGGCTGTGGTAGGATTCACTTAGCAGAGGGACTAAGGCAGCCATTCAAGTGGGGTTGTTCTGCCTCAGGGTGTTGGGGGCTAAAACTGTTGCCGGAGAAGATAGATGGTGGACTAGAGAGTGGAGAGAGAGGAGAAGACAGCGGTGATTAAAAATGATGGTGGGCAGTTGGGCACCACAATAGCTGGGTTGTGGCCGACGATTATCCTTCCTGGAGAGAGAGGAGTTACCATAAGGATAGAGAGAGTGCAAAGGGAAAAGAGTTGAACAACGTTGGGTATAAAATCAGAAGTTTTTTTTTTTTTTTTTTTTTTTTTTTTTTAATTAAAACAATGCATACATGGAAACTTTTGAGGCCTCCAAATCTAATGTGACACAACTTAAGGAAGTCAACCAATGGTCAAATGTCTTTGGTTATATAGTATTTACAAACTAGTCACTAACCCGTGCAATGCACAGACAAAATTCTTATGAAAGTATAGTTTATACATAAAAGCTTTCTAATTGTATATGAACTATCATAATTGTAATAATAATTGTAAAAAAAAATAATAATGAAAGAAAATCTAAATCAAATAATCATTCATAGGAACAACTGCAAACAACCATATGACAATTTCATGACTGCAATTTGGTTATTCCCTACTTTTTTTGCATGCATAGCTCCTATACATTGGCTTCCACTATCACGAACTACCCCCAAACCATACCATATTATGTTCTACAATTTCCTTTTTTTGATAGGCATTGTTCTGTAATTCCTTGATAGCCAAATTTACCTTATAATACATACCTACATGAGGTCTCTATCTACACTTTTCAACAACCACTCTTATCTGATTAGTTTTCTAGGCTTTCATAAATTCCATATTAAGATTAGAGGTTGTCTGCATCAAATTCATTGTTGTCTTCAAAGCTTCACTCACCCACCTTTCGTTCTAATTGTACCATAATAGACAGGCTATATTCAGCATGACCTCCACCTCCATGACATGCCCATTTTGCTTTAAAGACCAAAATAATACCATACCTATGGAAACATCATGGTTGGTCTCTAGACTTCCAGCGCTTCTCAGCACTCCCATATTTCATGTGTCATTGATTCTGCACTATCCCCACATATTTCACTTGAGAATGATGAAATTATTTTCCTACAGTAAGGATTCAGCTAATTCATAGGTAAAATATTGTGGATCACCTTTCAAGCAAAAAGTATAAGTTATGGCCTCACATTTAGTCTACAATACAAAGAGAAGTACTTTTTTTTTTGTACTTTTAGCACGTCACAGCTCATCATGTTTGATATAATCTTTAGCTAAATAACTGTCTTTCAAAGGCCATTATTCTTTTTGTAATGAAAATCTTTGCAAGCACTCTGACACGTTTGATATAATGCTGGGATGCACGGACGCGGCATCCAGCCCAGCGCACCCGCGTCCGACGCGGCGGGACGCGGCGACGCGGGAGGGACGCCGCAGACCACGCGTTCATTCCGCGTCTCGCCACGTGGCAGCTCCCGAATCGGGCTGACGCGGCTGAAATCGGCGCCGACGCGGCCCAAATCGGGCCGACTCGGTCCGTATCGGCCATATCAGTCAATATCGGCCGGCGACCGATATGGCCGAAACAGGCCGGAATCGGCCAAAACAGGTCGAAATCGGCCGTGAAAATCGCCGGAAAGGCCGAAATTATGACCTCAGATGCGTTTCTTGCCTTATTCTTTCTTTGTTTTGTGAATTAAGTATATTAATGTTTTTTTTAAGAATATTTTAATAGTAAAAATATATAGAAAATATAAATAAAAATATTTTTTATAATTTTTTAATCGCCGAGTCCCGCCGCACCCGCACCCTACTTTTTCAAAAATTGCCAAGTCCCACACCCGCACTCGCACCCGAGTCCCGAAACGCACCCGTGCTTCATAGATATAATGTAGAGCTAAATAATTGTCTTCCAAATTCAATGTTAGTACATACAATGCATTTAGTGTGCCATTCTGGTGTAATGTGTAGGATAAAAATGGAGGGAGGAGAAAAATGTTGAAAGCAATGTGGGATAATGTTTCTATATTATTTCTTGGGCAATTAGTTTGCTTGTTGTGCTGATGAATGAATCAGGCTACTTATGAGTAGTTCTAGATTGACTCGTTGGCAAGTTATGTTTAAGTAACACCCGCCATGCTGGGTTGGTCAACTATCAATAGCATTTTTGGTTTGTCATATGGGTGGTGTTTCAATGTGTTATTGATTCCTTTGACAATTAAAACCAAGAGTATAACTATTGAATTATCAAAAAAAAATGCTAGAGTGAGTGAGACATTTTGTCAAACACATGGTGTACATGTTCTAAAAAGGAATGAAAAGAAAAATGCAGAAGTGAGTGAATCCACCCAAAAAATACAGAACCGAAGAAAAAACCTTCAAAATGATCCATTAAAAAAATTATCAACATTAGAATGTTTCCTTTGACAATTAAAACCAAGAGTATAACTATTGAATTATCAGAAAAGAAAAATGCTAGAGTGTGTGAGACATTTTGTCATACCCATGGTGTACATGTTCTAGAAGGGCATGAAAAGAAAAATGCAAGAGTGAGTGAATCCACCCAAAAAATACAGAACCGAAGAAAAAACCTTCAAAATGATCCATTAAATAAAATTATCAACATTAGAATGTTCTATTATCGAAGGGGAATCTAACTTCTCATGAGAAATTGATGGTCTATTAGATATTTTTCATAGAGTAAAATTCAGGCCACATACACATTGTTCTAATCAAGCAGAAATTGATGGTCTTCTCCTTGTGCTTGATCAAACCCAACAAATTTCAGTAGATTGCGGTGCCCCGAATTGCACAGATCTTATTGTTCAATTGAAGGAACTCGCAGGTGGGTCGTTGCTGTAGTTGTTCTTTCAATCGCACACCCAACTCAGTCAGCATCATTGAGTCTCCCACAAACCTTTTCCAAGTCTCTCTTAGTAGTGATTTGTACGGCTCAGTGCTTCTTCTCTCACGGCAGAGGTTGAGCCATTGGTGGAAGTTCTTGGTTATGGATAATACTATGGAAGTATTTGTGGCTATGAAGTCTGAAGTTGTCCAAGAGCGTAAAGAGGAGTTGGGCAGAAAAAAATCGGGGTTTTCAAAGCTTTTGTGTGGTATTTACTCAAACATTCAAATAAATTAAAAACATTAAAATGACGTGGAAATTTCTGGAGGCTCCGAAGCTTATGTGGCATAATATGAAGAGGTCAACAAAAAGTTAAAAGTTTCGGTTTTATAATATATATTTTAGTCACTAACCCATACTATGCATGGAAAAGCTATTAAATATGAGTTAGAAGATTATTCTAATCACACACACAGTCTTCTCTTTTTCTTCCCCAATTTTCATACACTACCAACTTTGTCTCGGGCTTGAACTCAATATAATTTCATTTAGTTTTGTGTTGTGTAGGATTAAATGTGTTTTGTTTCCTATGTTGAGGCATTTACACGAGAAAGAAATATAATTCATTGACCAAACATCCATTCAACAAAAAAGAAAGACCAAACAAACTCCTAATTAACCACGGCAGAAGCTGGTATGGCATTTACAACTGAATGTGACTTATGAATCATCAAAGACAACCTAAGACTTTACAACCATAGTCCTAGTACAATACTAACTACATTAATATTTGCTACCAACTACTAATTAATTATTATAGTATGTCAATGCGTATTTCAACACTAACTACAGTAGCAACACTTGATTGATGCAACCATAATGCAACATTACCTCATCATTCTTTGCAATTTAGAACATGCAAATCATGAGTGGAACACACTGTGAAGGTCAGAATTAAAAGCCTAAAAGTATGTTAAAAACAATTAGACTTATTAGTGGTAATTTGAACTCTAGTAGAATAACCTACTATTAATTTCACGAAATTGATTCTTGGAAGACATTTTCTAAACCTAAAAATAAGTTTATCAAAAAAAAAAAATTAAAAAAAAAAAAACACCAATTTTGAAATTAGAAGGAAGTTTCATGTACCTAGCATATGTTCATGTTGTCTTTCCCACATTGGCTCCTGTGTTTGCACATCCTTGAACTCACTCTAACTTGAAACCCCTAAGCATTCCCAACTAAAAAGAATATATATTTTTTACAAAATATTCAGTAAAATTGTTAACAAACTTGGAGTACAAACACCAATCCAAAAGAAGGTTCAAGTTTTGAACTCTTTTTGGCAGTAAATTTTTTTGCTTTTTTTAAATTTATTTGATAGGTGGCAATAAAATACATACTTACATGGTTAGATTCAATATAAGAGAGGTTGTCACACTAAATTTCATACCAAAAGCTCATTCTTACATCATGTTTCAACTCATTCAAAGTTCAATGCTAACTTAAATTCTTTAACTAATAACTCCCTTTCTAGAATGACTAATAATAATTTTTGAGCTAGTTACTCTCTGTTAGAAGTAGAAGCAAACAACATTGTACTATGTTGTTGCCAACTTAAAGATGTTAACATCAAGTGATTTTCCATATTGAATATGTTCACTTTAAATTGATAACTCCAACCTAGGAATGTAATGCTGAAATCTCAATTATATTAAAGAGTAAACCAAATAATCCTAAAACAAAATTGAAAGAAAAACTCCATTATTTTTTTGAATGGACCAATAATCAATAAGTTTTAGCCCCTAGTTGAAACTCTTAGGTTACTCTAGAACCTAAATTCATCAATGGCTTGTTATCGGATAGAATTACAGAGATAACAAAAAACTTCAATGAAATCCTACTTATACCTTCTCTTGGATAGCTATTTGTTTTGTAGAAAAACAACTAAAGTAACTTTGTACAAACACCAAGACATCTACAGAAACTATCTGCAACTATCTAATCTAATCCTATGTGGCAAGCTCTACAAATTTCACCTGTTTCTGGATGCTTTGTGTCTATTTAGACATATTTTCACTTAGTGGAGATTATTATTTATTATTTAACAACAGTAAGAGATTTTTTTTCTGTCCGTTCCAAAATTTTCAGGTTCCATCAGTACATTTAAAAAAAAAAAAAAATTCCCCCTTCTAATATTCTCGTTTTTAGGTTGAAACTAAGCTTGCATATTTGAAGGCATGATGTGTACAGCAGCATACACTGAAAGATTGTGCTCATGAGGTTTTCTAATCTATGAAACTCTTAGGTTACTCCATTATTTTTTAAGTAACTCTGTACAAACACAAAGGTAGCTACAGTAACTATCTGCAACTATCTAATCAAATACATTACAATTAAAACCCTAAGTGTGTTTGAAAGAAAATAGAGGCGAATGCTAACAGATGTTTAATTTCAACAACCTATGTAAACAGATTAAATGGTTAGGACTACCTATCGATTAATCATAAAAATAAACTAATCAAGAAATTCAAAAACCTAAAACCAAAACCCTAAGTAGGAGTGGAAAATTAAGAAGCAATTTGAATCTATATATCTACCAAAATTGAAAACCCAAAGAGTGAGAGAAAAAAAACCTGAACTACCAATGTTCCAAAGAGAGAGAGAGAGAGAGAGAGAGAGAGAGAGAGAGAGAGAGAGAGAGAGAGAAGCTTCGAGCAAACCCATCCGTGCAAAAGGGTGGAAGTGGAGAGTTGTCTCTTGGACCAACCACCTATAGAAAAACGCAGCAAGTGTTATTCACCGTGTCTTCAACTTTAAAAAATATTTTGCTATAGTGTTTTCAACAATAAGTTTTCAATTTTCAACAAAATAAGCGGTATCTAAACAGACCCTTAAGCAGCTATAAAATCCCAGTTTTGGATAACAAAAATTCAAATAAGGGGTATTCAAACACTAATATTGAGATGGAGATATCTCCAAATACTACTAAGGATTTTTCGGGCCATAACAAACTATCTCTTCGATCATGGAAAGGTATCTTACGTAAGTCGAACAATCTCTCATCTCCTGAAGTTCAGACTATTTTTTTGCACCCAACAAAATGCCCTTTCACTGCTTCTTCGCTAGAGTCTCCTACTCACAAAAAACAAGCTCTTGATTGTGATAGCCTGAGTCTTTCTCAATCCTTAGCTGGGAGCACTTTTCCACCCCTCCTCTAACATGAATCTTTTAAGCCTTAATTGCCGAGAGCTTGGGATCCAAGAGGTAGTACATGAGCTCTGCTGTTTGGCAAGCAAAGAAGGTCCCAAAACTTGATTGGATATGGATGGTTCTGCAAGATTAAAGAAGAAATTGGATTTGTCACAAGGTTATTATGTGATTTGGTGCCTTCTTTTTTTTCAAATTGCATATTTTTTGCAAACTGAAATTGGAGTGTTGATTTGCCCAAGCCGTTTGGTAGCAATCTCCTATTTGGAATGGTTTTAGGCTACCTACTCATATTAACTTCATTGACATAATGGATGCTGCTCTCAAGAAACTACCTTTTCAGATTTTGATACTCTTTGCATAGCTTATGGATGATATGAGTTGCCGTAATAAGCTGGTTTTTTTGGATCATAAAATTCCTACTCACAAAGATTTATGGTGAAGTGTAAGCTGCATCATATGTTCGGGTAGGAGAAGAATTTGGATCCCCTTTGTACAATGGCTTCTGTGACGAGGAATTTGTTCACTTAAGGCGGCATGGACCCTTGAAGATATTAATTTGATTAGATATAGTTTTGTTTTTATTTTTTTCTTGTATTCTTTTATGATGTAATCATGCTACTCTAGCTGTGGTTAGTACAATGAAAATTCATTTTCTTGTATTCTTTTATGATGTAATCGTGCTACTCTAGTTGTGGTTAGTGCAATGAGAAGTTCATTGTTTGGTTAGAAGAATGTCTCTCTTCTCTTTTCCATTGTACAATATGATTCTTTATAAATAAAGTCTACTATTTTTTCTGCTAAAAAAAGAATTGGAGAGAGAGAGAGAGAGAGAGAGATAAGAGATTCTTTATAAATAAAGTCTACTATTTTTTCTTCTAAAAAAAGAATTGGAGAGAGAGAAAGAGATATGAGAGCAAGAGAAAGAGAGATATGAAAAAAGAAAGAAAAAAAAATATGATTCTTTATAAATAAAGTCTACTATTTTTTCTTCAAAAATAAAATAAAATAAAGAATTAGAGAGAGAGAGAGAGAGAGAAAGAGAGAGATATGAAAAAAGAAAGAAAGAAAAAAACCTAAATATAATTGTGTCTATCTATTTTTTTTTTAAAGAAAAAAAGAAGAAGAACAAATTGACAAACCGTAGAAAAAAAAATGAAAAAAAAAAAGGAATTCTTTTTTGGTGGATGAGAAGAAGTTAAGTTTATATTAAATTATTAAATTTTTGTGTCTATCAAAATTTATTCATAGAAGAACTTAGAAATTATAGGAGAAGAATATAAGAACCAAATATGTGTGTGTGTGTGTGTGTGTGTAGACTAGTCGTTAACATGTGGGATATACAGGTCTATCTCTTTTTATAAGTAGTTTTTGCTATAGAAAGCTAATAGAGGATGTTCTCAGTGTCCATAAAACTACTAATAAGAAACATTACATACAAACCTCTGCACCGAAATAGCCATTGTTGCTAATTCTACATAACAATATTGGACATGTAATATGATTCTAGCTAATACAAAGTTGGTTGATGAAAGTTGTGTGAGATATTTATAGATTAAAAGAAAAGAAGAAAAAGAAAGTTGATAGTAAATTTATTAGTGTGAAATGTGGGGGTATCTTGAAGAGCATAAATCTGTTATTAATTACTAATAGTATTTTTTTTTAAAAAAGACTTTTTTATATAAAAGCCATGGTCAAATATTTCACATAGTTTGATATAAATCTCATTAAAGTAGTCTTAGGCTTTAACTTATATTTCTAATTTGTTGTGGCTTAAATTAATAGCAAAATCTAATATGTATTTCCGTTTTCATTTTGCATAGTATATACGGTAGGGATAAGGGCCTAAAATCATATATTGGGTTTTGGGTTTTGTCTGAGGACGCTGATTGGTCCGAGGAAGAATAAATAGTGATAAGGGTGTTAAGTTCAGAGTTCCATGAGTAAGTTACAAATGGGAAGGCATGCCGAGGAGGAATATTTCCTCGGATAAGCCAAGCACAAGCTAGATATGTATCATAGTATTCAAGGTGACCTTCCAAGAAGTTTCAGTGATGTTGACGATTATCGTGAACGTACAAAAGGGAGGGGAGCTCAGAAATTTCTAAGGAAAAGCTACTACTACCACATTGAATGCTCTGTTGTTAACTTTCTAACTGCATTTATGTGGAGAAGACCCCTGAACAGTGCTGCATTGGCCATCCCAACTCACAGAGGGCCAGAGAGAGCGTCCAATGGGACAAGCACTCAAGTAGTGGCTTAGATGATCAACAAGTGTAGGGTCAAGATCGTCAAAAGGGGATTATATAATGTAAAAGACTCTCAATGGAAAGGGGATTGGAAAAAAGAAGAGAAACACTGTAGTAATTAGGAATCAAACTTGTAATAGAGTTTTAAAAGCAATTTATAGGAACCAGTCTCCTCAGACATTGCCGAGGATATTTTTCCTTAGTGTAAAATTGTTATCTTCCTTTCTTTGTCATCAGGATCTGTTTACTTGCTGCTTAATTCATTAACGCCCAGTTTTCCAACCCATTCTCTACAAATTTATTGTTTTGGGCTTTTTGGGCCTAAGTCCATATACCTTTTGGACTAGGAGTTCAAATCTGGTTCTTACATATATATATATATATATATATATATATTAAAATAATTCTTTGTTTTTTCCTTTTTTATTGTACATTAAGATTCTAGTCTTAGAAATTCTTATTATTTTTTGAGAGAGTTTTAACCTATAGCGTTTGCTAACCCTGCCCTTGATAATAACTCTTTATCATCAAACTAAGACATCAATTGATTTTTGGTGTAGGCGGGGATTGAATTCTCAAATCTCTTATTTAAACATTAAAGAGTTTATCATTATAAATTCTTATCCTTGATATGAAACATTAAATTACTAAATATAAAATATTAATCAAACTTAAATTAAAATTAAACTTAGGATTCCGATCCTTAACATCCTCAATTATCCAATAAATGTATGAAAGACAAATTTAAAGAACAACTCGATCAATATTTCTAATAAATTGAAAGACAACTTTAAAGTATTTTGTATTTTCTTCCTTTGTTCCTTTGTTGGTGTGAGTTGTACATTGCATTCAACACTAATTTTTTTGAAACTTTGTAGAATCACCATCTTGTTCACTTGATAAGTTGCTATCAAGTTCAAGTATCACTAATATAAGTTTGTCAATAGAACAAGTTTGAGAAATAATTTATGACATGTAAAAGTTAAATATCAAATTTGTAATTTTGCTACATTAAAAAATGCGCACTTTTGTTATTTTAAAGTCAAAAACTTTCTTGAGGGTGTAGAACTCCCATCCTTCCTAATCTCCAAATAAAACAATATTTATAATATAGGGTTTCTAATTCTAATTCCTAATCAAATTTGGGGTTGGAATATAATGGGCTGGGTTGGGCATGACTTGAAAACAGGGGAAATAATTTGTTTGGGTCGATGGCTTGTTCGATTTCAATTTTTGGGTTGGGCTACGTTGACTTGGGGCTGGGTTCGGATTGGGATAAGGCCTTTGGAAAACTGGGTTGGGATTCTACATGAAGTGGGCTTAAGTGAACCAGGTCAATCCTTTAGTGGATCGGACTGACCCACCCAACAAATAAATCAGCAACATATTCTGATATCTCTCTCAATCTCATTCTCCCTCTCTCTCTCTCTCTCTCTAAATCAGCAACATATTTCTGGACACATCATGAAGGAAGGTTTCAAAATACCTATAAGCTCTTTCAGCAATCACCAAATTGCTTCCACTTCAGCCTTAATAGTCCTTCAGCAATTAAGCTTTTATTGCCATTACCCTCAACACAAAGCAACAAACAAATCGATACCTTTTTTCCCTTTAACTTCCAAACTATGCACTTTGCTATTATTGGGATTTGCAGAAAACTTCTAAACTCGTCCTTTGCTGGGCATGGCAGCAAGTAGAAATAAAATTCAGTAGTAGCTAGTAGAAAGCCCACATTTTTTCTATCCACGAATCTTAGCTTCCATGGTTATACCAAATTTACCATCACGAAAAAATAAAAAGGCCAAGGTTAATGAAGGAGTAAACTCTGCCATGGCCGGGGCCGGGGCGGTGGTAGACTTGGCTTGGCAGTGGGCTGAGTGGCTGTAGTAGGCACCGTTCAGTTTGGAGTTTAGACTGAGGGGTTTGTTTTCTGCGTCTAGCTCTGGAAGTATTCAGAGACCATCAGGTTCATGCCAAAAATATCTGCATATGAAATGAATTGAAAAGTAACGTTTAACAATGTTTCCTTCTTTTCGATCTTTTGTTTGTCAAGCGGATTGGTTAGATTTTTACTAACTCTCCCCCATTTTAAACCATAAATAAAATGATAAAATGACAACGGCTCAAGGAGCAGTATAAAAATGTTAAAGATAAAGTTTATTATGTTCTTATCATGGTAATGTGCATTGAGTTTACAAAGATTTATGAAAAATTTTTAATTAAATAATTTTATTTCAGAACCTTTAGCTTAATGGTACTTCCTAATATATCAATATTTAATAGAGATGTTCAAGGTTTAATCCCCTTCCTCAATTATCGAATTATTAAAAAAAAATTAAGACATTTTCTATCAAATTTAATGGAAAATTCAAATTTCTATTAGACACATTATTGGAAAAAATTTTGACTTTTCTGTTAGATTTGACTGTAATTCTACTGGCAGGAGGTAAAGTGCCTATTACTAAGTGTTAAGGGAGGACATTGCTCAGTTTTGAAGTTTAGGGAACATTGCAACTGTACGATAGTTTATGGGGAAGCGCCCATAGTTATTGATATAGTTAATAATTTTGTCACCTATTATGCCAATGAGCTCTAATTCAAATAATACCTTCTCCCCTTGGTAAAAGTAAGGAGGTGGGTGAGGTTGTGAGTTAAAGACTCTCCAGGTGCATGTATAATCACCAATAATATAAAACATTATGTCGCCTATTATACATCTAGTTTACAATTTATCTGGAGATTGTTCAATTAAATTTTTTAGATGTATAATACATTTATAGAGTTCATGGTTTCTTCACTCATAGTAGGAAAGTGTTTAGCTTGGAACGCTTTCTGAATATTGTTCATGTTCTAGAATTTTTTTTATAACTCCCAATTGATTAGTGTTAAAAATTTAAGTTGAATCCTTACAGAACACCAAGCTGATCCTTGTACATCTAATTGTAAATTTTCCAAACCGTGTCTGTGTGTGCGTCTGCACATACTTTAGAACAAAAGTCTAAGATTTCTTTTGCATATCTATTATTAACTAAGCAAGAACCCGGTCAGCTTTCAATCTCCAATTTTTTTATTAAAAATTCTGAAAATATCCTTATTCTTTAATGTTATGTAATGCAATCAGTTATTTTTTAGTGTCACTGTTACAAAAGTATTCTAGATATAAATGACACATGACATATAAAGACATTGTCACTTTAGCCACTCTTACCCATTTACCCACCCCCACTCATATAAATACCTATAAGCTCTTTCAGCAATCACCAAATTGCTTCCACTTCAACCTTAAAAGTCCTTCAGCAATTAAGCTTTCTTTGCCATTACCCTCAACACAAAGCAACAAACAAATCGATACCTTTTTTCCCTTTTACTTCCAAACTATGCACTTTGCTAGTATTGGGATTTGCAGAAAACTTCTAAACTCATCCTTCGCTGGGCATGGCAGCCAGTAGAAATAAAATTCAGTAGTATCTAGTAGCAAGCCTACATTTTTTCTATCCACGAATCTTAGCTTCCATGGTTATACCAAATTTACCATCACGAAAAAATAAAATTAATTAAATAAAGTTTATTATGTTCTTATCATGGTAATGTGCATTGAGTTTACAAAGATTTATGAAAAATTTTTAATTAAATAATTTTATTTCAGAACCTGTAGCTTAATGGTCCTCCCTAATATATCAATATTTAATAGAGATGTTCAAGGTTTAATCCCCTTCCTCAATTATCGAATTATTAAAAAAAAAATTAAGACATTTTCTATCAAATTTAATGGAAAATTCAAATTTCTATTAGACACATTATTGGAAATTTTTTTGACTTTTTTGTTAGATTTGACAGTAATTCTACTGGCAGGAGGTAAAGTGCCTATTACTTGTTGAAGTGGGCCGTGTGTGGCTTGAATTGCCACAAGCCCACGTCCACCTATTGAACAAATCCTATTTGTAATAGGATTTTTTACTCCAGCCGACTTTTGACACACACACACACATATATATATATATTATGTTTAAGAAGTAGTGTAGCCGTGAGAATATATAGAGAAAAAAATTCCAATTAATCTAGTGAGCAGCCGCATGAGAGAAAATAAAGAAAAGAGAGGCAGTCAGCTTCTATTCTTATTTTTTCTGTGAGAGAGTGCTAGGGTGTAATTGAGATTTGGGTTTCTTGAGAGTGTTCTTGTGCACTATTGTATTTTCCCTGATAATAGTGAAATCCCTGCAACTCCTTGGACGTAGGCAAATTGCCGAACCACGTAAATATTGTCTTGTGCGTGTGATTATTTTCTTTGACGTGTGTTTTCTCTATTTGTTTTGTTTCTCACAGGTTGGGATTTTGGTTAAATTCCCTACAACTGGTATCAGAGCCTAGGGTTAGGTTTGAGTGGGAGCAATGGCAGAGGAAGCAGGAAAGGCGTCTGGAATAGAAAAGTTTGATGGCACAGACTTCGCGTATTGGAGGATGCAGATTGAAGATTATCTCTATGGGAGGAAATTGCATCTGCCTCTTTTGGGGACAAAACCTGAGGCTATGAAGGCTGAGGAATGGGTTCTTCTTGACAGACAGGTACTAGGAGTTATCAGGTTAACTCTGTCTAGGTCTGTTGCACACAATGTTGTAAAGGAGAAGACCACAGCAGATCTGATAAAGGCTTTGTCTGGTATGTATGAAAAGCCGTCAGCAAACAATAAAGTGCACTTAATGAAGAAACTGTTCAATCTGAAGATGGCAGAGAATGCATCAGTAGCACAACGTCTGAATGAATTTAACATTATCACAAATCAATTGTCATCTGTAGAAATTGACTTTGATGATGAGATCCGTGCACTGATCGTTTTGGCTTCTTTGCCAAACAGTTGAGAAGCAATGAGGATGGCAGTAAGCAATTCTACGGGAAAGGAAAAACTCAAGTACAATGATATACGAGATTTAATTCTGGCTGAGGAGATTCGCAGAAGAGATGCAGGTGAATCCTCAGGATCTAGTTCTGCCCTAAACCTTGAGATAAGAGACAGAGGTAATAACAGAAATTCAAATCGAGGCAGATCAAAATCCAGAAATTCTAATCGAAACAGAAGTAAATCTAGATCAGGCCAACAAGTACAATACTGGAATTGTGGGAAAACAGGTCACTTTAGGAATCAATGCAAAAGTCCTAAGAAGAAGAATGAAGATGATTCTGCTAATACTGTAACAGAAGAGGTACATGATGCATTACTTCTTGCAGTAGACAGTCCACTTGATGATTGGGTTTTGGATTCAGGAGCTTCGTTTCATACCACTCCACACCAAGAAATCATACAGAATTATGTTGCAGGTGATTTTTGTAAGGTGTATTTGGCTGATGGTTCAGCCTTGGATGTTGTGGGTATGGGAGATGTTCGAATATTGTTGCTCAATGGGTCTGTTTGGTTACTGGAGAAGATTCGACATATTCCTGACCTGAGGAGGAATCTGATTTCTGTTGGACAACTTGATGATGAAGGACATGCAATACTATTTGTTGGTGGTACTTGGAAGGTTACAAAGGGAGCTAGGGTATTGGCTCGTGGAAAGAAGACTGGTACTCTGTACATGACCTCAAGTCCAAGAGACACAATTGCAGTTGCTGATGCAAGTATTGATACAAGCCTATGGCACCGCAGACTTGGTCATATGAGTGAGAAAGGGATGAAGATGCTGCTGTCAAAAGGAAAACTACCAGGATTGAAGTCCATTGATTTTGACATGTGTGAAAGTTGCATCTTAGGAAAGCAGAAAAATGTGAGCTTCTTGGAAACTGGCAGGACACCGAAGGCTGGAAAATTGGCGTTAGTACACACTGATTTGTGGGGGCCTTCTCCGGTTGTATCCTTTGGAGGTTCAAGATACTACATCACTTTTATTGATGACTCAAGCAGAAAGGTATGGGTTTATTTTCTGAAAAATAAATCTGATGTATTTGAAACCTTTAAAAAGTGGAAGGCCATGGTTGAGACAGAAACATGTTTGAAAGTAAAATGTTTGAGGTCAGATAATGGAGGAGAGTACATAGATGGAGAGTTCAGTGAGTATTGTGCTGCACAGGGGAGAAGACCATTCCTGGGACACCACAGCAGAATGGTGTGGCTGAGCACATGAACAGAACTCTCAATGAGCGTGCTAGGAGTATGAGGTTGCATGTTGGACTACCAAAAACTTTTTGGGCTGATGCTGTTAGCACTGCAGCTTACCTGATAAACCGAAGACCTTCAGTTCCCATGGAGTTCAAACTTCCTGAGGAGGTTTGGAGCGGTAAAGAGGTAAATTTTTCACACTTAAAAGTTTTTGGTTGTGTTTCCTATGTTCATATTGATTCTGATGCTCGTAGTAAACTTGATGCAAAGTCTAAAATATGTTTTTTCATTGGCTATGGTGATGAGAAATTTGGCTATAGGTTTTGGGATGAACAAAACAGGAAAATCATCAGAAGTTGAAATGTGATATTTAATAAACAGGTTATGTACAAGGACAGGTCAACTGTAATGTCAGATGTTACAGAGATAGATCAAAAGAAATCTGAGTTTGTCAACTTAGATGAATTGACTGAAGGTACTGTCCAGAAAAGGGGTGAAGAAGATAAGGAGAATGTAAATTCACAGGTAGATCTGAGTACACCTGTAGCTGAAGTTCGCAGATCTTCCAAGAACATTAGACCTCCACAGCGTTATTCACCAACTTTAAATTATCTCCTGTTGATTGATGGTGGTGAGCCAGAGTGTTATGATAAAGCCTTGCAAGATAAGAACTCAAGCAAGTGGGAGTTAGCCATGAAGGATGAGATGGATTCCTTGTTGGGGAATCAGACATGGGAACTGACTGAATTGCCAGTAGGAAAGAAGGCTTTGCACAACAAGTGGGTATACAGAATAAAGAATGAGCATGATGGTAGCAAACGTTACAAGGCCAGATTAGTTGTTAAAGGGTTCTAACAGAAGGAAGGCGTTGACTACACAGAGATATTTTCTCCAGTTGTGAAGATGTCAACAATCAGACTAGTACTGGGAATGGTGGCTGCAGAAAACCTACATCTTGAGCAGTTAGATGTGAAGACAGCATTCCTTCATGGTGACTTGGAGGAAGACCTTTACATGATTCAGCCAGAAGGGTTCATTGTTCAAGGACAAAAGAATTTAGTCTGCAAATTGAGAAAGAGCTTGTATGGCCTAAAACAAGCTCCTAGACAGTGGTATAAGAAATTTGACAGTTTTATGCATAGAATTGGGTTTAAGAGATGTGAAGCTGATCACTGTTGCTATGTTAAGTCTTTTGACAATTCTTACATCATATTACTGTTGTATGTGGATGATATGCTTATTGCAGGGTCTAGCATTGAAAAGATTAAAAATCTAAAGAAGCAATTTTCCAAACAGTTTGCAATGAAGGATTTGGGAGCTGCAAAGCAAATCCTTGGTATGAGAATCATTAGAGACAAGGCTAATGGTACATTGAAGCTTTCACAGTCAGAGTATGTGAAGAAAGTTCTCAGCAGGTTCAACATGAATGAATCTAAACCTGTGAGCACACCCTTGGGTAGTCATTTCAAACTAAGCAAAGAACAGTCACCGAAGACAGAAGTAGAAAGGGACCATATGAGCAAGGTGCCCTATGCCTCAGCTATTGACAGCTTGATGTATGCTATGGTGTGTACAAGGCCAGACATTGCACATGCAGTGGGAGTTGTGAGCAGATTTATGAGTAGGCCTGGAAAGCAGCATTGGGAGGCAGTCAAGTGGATTCTGAGATATCTGAATGGTTCATCAAATACATGTCTTTGTTTCACAGGTGCAAGTTTGAAACTGTAGGGTTATGTAGATGCTGATTTTGCTGGTGATATTGATAGTAGAAAGAGTACTACTGGGTTTGTTTTTACTCTGGGTGGTACAGCTATATCATGGGCTTCAAATCTACAGAAGATTGTTACTTTGTCTAGTACAGAAGCTGAGTATGTTGCAGCAACTGAAGCTGGAAAGGAGATGATTTGGCTACATGGTTTCTTAGATGAATTGGGTAAGAAGCAGGAGATGGGCATTCTACACAATGACAGTCAGAGTGCAATCTTTCTTGCCAAGAATTCGGCTTTTCATTCAAAATCGAAGCACATACAGACAAAATACCACTTTATTCGTTACCTTGTTGAAGATAAGCTGATAATGCTTGAGAAGATTTGTGGATCTAAGAACCCGGCAGACATGTTGACTAAGGGTGTCACTATTGAGAAGTTGAAGCTGTGCGCAGTTTCAATTGGTCTTCTAGCTTGAGGACAAGAGGATGAGTTGCAGGGATGAAGGACTATGTTATGGAGGATTGTGGTTAATGTTTGCAGCTTGTGAGCCCTTAAGGGCTAAGGTGGAGCTGATGGAGGAGTTTGCTCATGTAGCTTAATCAATTCAAGCCAAGGTGGAGATTTGTTGAAGTGGGCCGTGTGTGGCTTGAATTGCCACAAGCCCACGTCCACCTATTGAACAAATCCTATTTGTAATAGGATTTTTTACTCCAGCCGACTTTTGACATATATATATATATATATATATTATGTTTAAGAAGTAGTGTAGCCGTGAGAATATATAGAGAAAAAAAATTCCAATTAACCTAGTGAGTAGTCGCATGAGAGAAAATAGAGAAAAGAGAGGCAGTCAGCTTCTATTCTTATTTTTTCTGTAAGAGAGTGCTAGGGTGTAATTGGGATTTGGGTTTCTTGAGAGTGTTCTTGTGCACTATTGTATTTTCCCTGATAATAGTGAAATCCCTGCAACTCCGTGGACGTAGGCAAATTGCGGAACCACGTAAATATTGTCTTGTGCGTGTGATTATTTTCTTTGACGTGTGTTTTTTCTATTTGTTTTGTTTCTCACAGGTTGGGATTTTGGTTAAATTCCCTACATTACTAAGTGTTAAGGGTGGACATTGCTCAATTTTGAAGTTTAGGGAACATTGCAACTGTACGATAGTTTAGGGGGAAGCGCCCATAGTTATTGATATAGTTAATAATTTTGTCACCTATTATGCCAATGAGCTCTAATTCAGATAACACCTTCTCCCCTAGGTAAAAGCAAGGAGGTGGGTGAGGTTGTGAGTTAAAGACTCTTTAGGTGCATGTATAATCACCAATAATATAAAACATTATGTCGCCTATTATACATCTGGTTTACAATTTATCTGGAGATTGTTCAATTAAATTTTTTAGATGTATAATACATTTATAGAGTTCATGGTTTCTTCACTCACAGTAGGGAAGTGTTTAGCTTGGAACGCTTTCTGAATATTGTTCATGTTCTAGAATTTTTTTTATAACTCCCAATTGATTAGTGTTAAAAATTTAAGTTGAATCCTTACAGAACACCAAGCTGATCCTTGTACATCTAATTGTAAATTTTCCAAACCGTGTCTGTGTGTGCATCTGCACATACTTTAGAACAAAAGTCTAAGATTTCTTTTGCATATCTATTATTAACTAAGCACGAACCCGGTCAGCTTTCAATCTCCAATTTTTTTATTAAAAATTCTGAAAATATCCTTATTCTTTAATGTTATGTAATGCAATCAGTTATTTTTTAGTGTCACTGTTACAAAAGCATTTTAGATATAAATGACACGACATATAAAGACATTGTCACTTTAGCCACTCTTACCCATTTACCCACCCCCACTTTCCTACATCTTTCCCTCTCACATCTTCATGTTCTTGCTCTTTTGTCTCCCTAAAGTAGGCAGTGAGAAGTTGGTTTCATTTTAATTTAGTTTTGTATAATTTAAAGTGTCAGGGGTATTTAGTTAATTCTTAATTTTCTGTTTTTTGTATGGTTGGAGTTTTGGTCAATTGGGTCTTATTTCAGGTTTTATTATGTTATTGGGTTTTAATAGTCATTTAGTTTGGGTTGACAAGGCAAAGCCTAGTAAGTCCTATTAGGTTTAAGCATTATATGCCTATATATACGGATGAAATGGTTTCACTTAAGTCCTGTAGTTCTCAGTGGGTTAAAGTTGGTCCCTCCAACTCTTGCCTAACTGTAGCAGTTGGTTCCCTTTCTCCTCTGAGAAAGACGATCAGTTTTTTGAGTCCGTTTTTGTGGTTCCCTTTCTCCTCTGAGAAAGACGAGTAGTTTTCTTTGTTGGTTACGATTCATTTAGTGTTGGTGTATCGCGAGTCTTGTTCTTAGGATGGATGATCTTACACATCGCTGGACTAAGTTATCCCTTTCTAATAAGGAAGGTAAGAAAGTTATTCTGTCCAAGGGTAGGCAGTCTCAAGAATTTGGGTTGGCAGCGAAGTTCTTTACCAAGAGGGCGGTGAATATTGATGCAGTAGCCAAGACTTTCAGGCCTTTATGGAGAACAAGGCATAGTTTTAATATCAGGGATGCTGGAAACAACCATCTGGTGTTTGCTTTTGAAAATGAGGCAGACGTGGAAAAGGTTCTTCTGGGCGAGCCTTGGTCTTTCGATCGACACCTTGTTGTCTTTCAAAGGTATGGTGGAAAAGCGCCAATGAATGAAGTGGATTTTGGTTTCTCGAAATTCTGGGTCCAATTACACCACCTTCCTTTTAATCTCTTGACACCTGAGGTAGCATTGGATATTGCACAAACCTTAGGCACTGTGGTATTATCTGAGGATACCTCTGAGATGATGGGTGGAAATTTTATGCGAGTAAGGGTGCTTATTGACATCTCTCAACCTCTTTGCCGAGGCAGACAAGTTACTTTTGAAGATGGTTCAGAAGGTTGGGTTGCTTTTAAATATGAGCGCCTACCAAATGTTTGTTATTGGTGTGGACGACTCTCCCATGATGATAAAGACTGTATTTTGTGGCTACAAAGTAAGGGATCTCTGAAGACTGAGAATCAACAATTTGGGCAATGGCTTCGTGCATCTCAGTTCAATCCTTCGAAGAAGATGGTGATTGATGTCAAGGGATATGGTGAGGATTGGAGGGTGAGGCCTGAACCTGTACAGTTTGAGGAACAAATAGCCCCTGCTCTGCCTAACAATCTGGTGATTCTTCAAGATGATTTTATTGGAAGCACTCAGGGGATTCTTCATGATGATGATGCTGGTAGCCGGAGGAACCGTGAGCAATTGCTGGTTGTGGAGCCAATGGTGGAGGCACTCAGTGGCGGCTGCCAAGGTACGGTTATTCCTGATACTTGTGGGCTTTCAAATTTTGAAAAGTCAGTTCCAAATTTTGAGGAGACACTTCAGCAGTTAGATAAGGATATTTCCGAAGATTATGTGCCTCCAAACAAGGATCCGAAATATTTGGTTTCTGAGGATGTTTTGTTGGGTGGTTCAAGTGCAGATAAAACTAAAGATGATTTGGACACTAATGCTGAGTTGGATAAGTCCAAGGTGGATAAGTTTCCTCAGAATGTGGGGACTATGAGTAGGGATATATATAAATATAATGTGGGCTTATCTGGGGTGAAGCCTAGACTTCGTACATGGGTTAGAAAGTGTGGGAGGTCAGTGAAGTCTAACTTTGGGAAATCTGAGTCTGAAACAGGCTTTAAGAGAAAGTCTCCAAGGAAAACACCTGTTCTGAGTGTTGAAAAAAAGGCAAAGCTTGAGGAGGACACAAAGAAGTTTGGTGTGCTCTTGGCTACACATCTGGGATCGGCGGAGGTTACTAGTCAACCCCACCGGGACCAATGAATCTTTTGAGTTGGAACTGTCGGGGGCTTGGGAACCCTCGATCTGTTAATGCCTTAAAAGAGGTTATTAGGATAGAGAAGCCCAAAATTGTCTTTCTTATGGAAACTAAATTGGATAGAGACTGGATGAAAAATGTTGGTGATCAGTGTGGTTTTAAGCAAGGTTTAATTGTTCCTAGTATAAATAGTAGTGGTGGTTTGGCTTTGTTGTGGAAAAATGATGTTAAAGTTAATCTGTTAAAGTATTCTTTATCTAATATTGATGTTGAAGTGTTTTGTGGTGAGGATGTTGGGTGGTGGCATTTAACTGGGTTTTATGGGAATCCAGTGACTGCAAAACGAGTTGAATCATGGGGCCTTCTTAAAGTTTTAAGTGGTCTTTCTCAGTTACCTTGGTTGGTGATAGGTGATTTTAATGAAATAAAATGTCAGTCTGAAAAAGAGGGTGGGGCAGTACGATCTGCCCAACAGATGCAGAAGTTTGTGGATACAATTAATTGGTGTGGTCTAAGGGATTTGGGTTTTGTTGGACCTAAATTTACTTGGCTATATCAGCAGAGAGATGGGGTTCAAATCCGAGAGAGGCTTGACAGAGGGCTTGCTACAGTGGATTGGCTAGACAAATTTCCTATGGCAAGACTTTATCATTGCACATCTTCTGTTTCAGATCATTGCCCTCTTTCTTTACATCTCAAGGAGAGGAAAAAGACTCAGTGTGTTGGAAGAAGCTTTCGTTTTGAAGCAATGTGGCTGAAAGAAGCCAGCTGTGACGAAGTGGTTACTTCGGCTTGGGAGGAAGCAACTATTAATGGATCAGATTTCCCTATGGTGGAATGTTTGAATAATTGTCGTATGAAATTGGAGGATTGGAATAAAAATGTGTTTGGCCATGTGGGGAATAATCTGGCCAGACTTCAGAAACAATTACAATGGCTGGAACTACAAAGTGCCACACCTGAAGTTATTGCTTCTTTGAGGGAGACAAGGGTGGAGTTGAATTGTTGGAGAGATAAGGCAGAAGCTATGTGGCATCAAAGGTCTAGATTAAGCTGGCTACAATCTGGAGATAAGAATACAGGCTTTTTTCATTCCAAAGCTTCTTCACGGTTCCAAAAGAATTTCATTGAGGGGCTGCTAGATTCGAACGATAGATGGGTGGAAGATCAGCGTGATGTAGAGAATGCGGTGCTCAACTACTATTCAGAATTGTTCAAGTCAGCTAACCCCACCGAATTTGCTGAGATTCTTTCCTCTGTTCATCCTAAAGTTTCCACAACCATGAATGAGAGGCTTACCAGGGATTTTCAAGAGAATGAGGTATGTAAAGCCCTTAGACAAATGTATCCTTTAAAAGCACCAGGTCCAGACGGGATGCCTCCTTTATTTTTTCAACACTTCTGGCCTACTGTTGGTCGAGTTGTCACTAAAACAGTTTTGGACTTCCTAAATTCTGGTGTTTGTCCGCCGAATTTTAATGATACCCAAATTGTTTTGATTCCCAAAATTAAGAACCCGTTACGTATTACTGATTATAGGCCCATAAGTCTTTGTAATGTTGTTTATAAGCTCGCATCCAAGACGCTAGCGAATAGACTGAAAAAGATTCTGCCTTGTATTATTGGAGATAGTCAGAGTGCCTTTGTTCATGGTAGACTCATCATTGATAATGTGTTGGTGGCTTTTGAGACTATGCATCACATAAGTCAGAAAAGAACTGGAAGGGTTGGTGAGTTAGCTTTGAAGTTAGACATGAGCAAAGCTTATGATAGGGTGGAATGGATTTTCTTGGATAAAATTATGGAGAAGTTGGGTTTCAATTGTAAGTGGCGGGGTTTTATGATGCAATGCATTTCTTCTGTTACTTATTCCTTTCGAATTAATGGGAAGTCTCGTGGCTGCATTATTCCATCAAGGGGTTTACGTCAAGGAGATCCTTTGTCACCATACTTGTTTCTGATTTGTGCTGAGGGTTTGTCTGCTTTAATAAAAAATTCTGTGCAGCGTGGTTTTATGGAGGGTGTTGCTGTTTGCCGTGGTGGTCCTAGTATCTCGCACTTATTTTTTGCAGATGATAGCCTTATTTTTTGTAAGGCTAGCCTGGAGGAATGTGATGAGTTGCAACGTGTTTTGAAAGTATATGAAGAATCTTCAGGTCAACAATTGAATAGGGCTAAAACTTCTCTTTTTTTCAGTCAGAATACAATGGATGATATTAGAGAAGAAATAAAGAATAGATTTGGTGCCCAGATTATTCGTCAGCATGAGAAATATCTTGGGCTTCCTTCTTTGGTTGGTAGGAATAGAAAGAATACTTTTAATGATATCAAAGAAAAATTAGCAAAGAAGTTGGCGGGTTGGAAAGAAAAATTGCTTTCTAAGGCAGGAAAGGAGGTTCTGATTAAGGCGGTGGCTCAGGCTATCCCAACTTATTCCATGAGTTGTTTTAAAATTCCTGATTCCCTTTGTGATGAATTGACTAGTATGATAAGGAATTTTTGGTGGGGACAAAAACAGGATGAAAGAAAAATGGCTTGGTTGAGTTGGGATAAAATGTGCATTCCTAAAGCTTGTGGGGGGATGGGTTTTAAACTTTTGAAACATTTTAATTTGGCGCTTTTGGCAAAGCAAGGTTGGCGGCTTCAAGTTGGGCAGAATTCTCTTGTATATCAAGTTTTCAAAGCAAAATATTTTCCTACCTGTGATTTTGTTCATGCTTCTTTGGGAAAAAAACCATCTTATGTTTGGAGGAGTATTATGGCTGCACAAAGAATTTTTCAAAAAGGGCTTTGCTGGAGGGTGGGAAATGGCAGGCAGATCCGGGTTTGGGAAGATAGCTGGGTACCTACCTCTTCTACTCATAAAGTAATTACACCAAGAGGTATGCTTCCATTGGATTCTAGAGTTTGTGATTTTATTGATGTGAATAATAAGTGCTGGGATTGGAACCTTTTGATTAGAACTTTTCTGCCTTTTGAGGCTGAGGCTATTGCTGGAATTCCTTTGAGTGTTAGAATGCCTGATGATAGGCAAGTATGGGCTGAAACTTCAAATGGCTTTTTCTCTGTAAGAAGTGCTTATAAGCTGGCTCTAGAATTAGAGACAAATAGGGAGATTGGCTCTTGTTCAGATGGGAGTAATATACGCCGTTTTTGGAAGAGATTGTGGTCAATTCAAATCCCCCATAAAGTCAGACATTTTGCCTGGAGAGCTGCCCGTGACATCTTACCTACAAAAGAAAATCTAGTCCGTAGAAAGGTTATGGTTGACAGTGGGTGTGAGGAGTGTGGCAATGCTTCGGAATCTTTCTTTCATCTGTTTTGGGAGTGCTCTAAGTCTCGAAACACATGGATTCCTTCGTCTCTCTTCTCCTCACTGTCATTAATTCCTTTTCAGACTTTCTTTGAGTTCCTATGGTATATTTTGATGGATGCACAGTGGGTTATGGAAGATGCTGGCCTTGCTATCACTATTGCTTGGGCTTTGTGGACTAATAGAAATGAGGTGATTCATGGCAAGCCGAGGAAGTCAGGTCTGTTACTAGTTGACTGGTGTAGATCATACTTGGAAGAGTATTGGGCTGCAAACAATACTCCTCTGAAATTACAAACACAGGTGGATGTGAAGTGGTCTCCTCCTATTTTCCCATCATACAAGATAAATGTGGATGCTGCTATTTTCTCAACTCAGAAGGCTGCTGGTGTTGGTGTTTTAATTCGTGACCATGAAGGGAATTTTATTGCAGGTTTGAGCAAGAAAATCCATGCTCCACTGGGGATTATTGAAGCTGAAGCAAAGGCATTTGAAACCGGTATTATTTTTGCAAAGGAAGTGGGCATCAGAGAGTTGGTTCTGGAAGGAGATTCATTAACCATTGTTCAAGCTCTTAAGGAATGTTCACCTGCTCCATCTTCTGTTTCTAATCTGGTTTATGGGATGTTAGCTGAATGTAATGAATTTAGAAATGTGAGTTTTTCTCATATTAAACGACAAGGCAATAGGCCGGCCCACTTGTTAGCAAAACAAGCTTTTGGCTTGACTGACTATTGTGCTTGGATGGAGGAAAGTCCTTGTTTCTTAGAACAAGTCCTCATCCATGACGTTTCTTGTATTTGATTTTATTGAATAAAAGTTTTAGTCTGTTCATCAAAAAAAAAAAAAGAAATGGTTTCACTTAAGTTGTTGAAAAATGTCAGAAGCAAAGCTTAGTTTGAGGTTTGTGTGTTGCAACCTTAATCCGACTTGTGATGCTGAAGAAATTATATGTGTGATGCTTTAAGCCATATGTGATGCCGAAGAAATTCTACAGTGATATGCAATCTAGGTGTGATACCTAGAAACCTATTTCTCGCTCATCTCCGTAGCATCTTGTCTGTTTAGTGTTGTTCCCTTCTTTTAGCATAATATTTCCAAATCAACGATTACCTTTTTATGCTCACAGCCAACAGAATCAAATTCTATAAGAACATATTATTGATATGGGCAGAAATGTGTAAAAATATGGAAGAAAAACTAAGAATACTATAATAGACTTAGAATACTGTAACGTTTCTCATATAACGGAAAGGCAAAAGTAACTGCTCTTTTCTTTTTCTTTTTTTGATAAGTTCAAAATTAACTACTTTTTGAGGCAAATTCATCTTCTTTAACTATCTACACTAGGGGTGTTCTGGGTCGGTTGTTATGATGGTTTTGAGTGCTAGAGGTCTTCTAAATAAGCTGTACCAAGCTCAAGTTCCATTGGTGCAGTGCATTGGTTTGTGAATTCCAGAGCAACCAAAGACGCAAAGAAGACCAAGATCGGCAGAGATCAGCAAAGATCTGCAATGTCTGGTGTCTGAGTGGTTACAATGAAAAGGGGCAAAAACTGTGCGGAAGCAGTAGAGGAAAAAAAGAGGACATAGAGAGGAGAGAGTACAGAAAATCAGTTTACAAAGACCAAAGGGAAGAAGAAGAAAAGAGGAAAATGGAGAAGACAAGGGAGAAGAAAAAAAAGATGAATGTTAAAGAAAAGGGAATTAATAAAATGGAAATGCAATGGATGCCTTAAGAACATTGGTTTAGGAAATACTTTTAGAAACTTTTTATGGAAAAGAAAAAAGCAACTGAATTTTGTGATTTTTTTATTTTATTTCCTATAAAACTGGTATTAAAAGTTCCTTAAGTGGTCCATTAATAAATGCCTAAGGCATTTGTTAACAGGGTTCTTAATAAAAATAGAGAATAAAAAGTAAAGAGAAGAATAAAGAATGAATAGGAAACTAGAACATAAAATAATGAAATGATAGATGTGTGGCAATCTAGGAGGCAAGAGATTAGGAGGCTTGAGTGTTTGGGATGTAAAAATAGAAGAATTTATTAGGTGTGAACATATTTGTAAGATTTTTTTTATCCCCCTTAAAATATTTCCATGCATACTAATATAATTAGAAATTAAATTATAATTTGATTGGTTGGTTTGGTTTTAAGTGGTGAGTTAGACTTCTACTGAATTGATATAATAGGTGCATTTTTTTCCCTGAATAAGCATCAAAGTGAACCATGAAAACTGAGGAAACAGGCTGAAATCAATCAGTTTAATTGGTATCTTGAACACCCATATCTACTGCATGTGTGCATTCATGCTTGAAATTGGAATTGAATGGCTTTCAGGCACACATGGAGTCAATAATCAAAAAACCAAATTCAATACCAAGAAAACAAGGTGTGGCTTTTTGATAATTTAAGAGAACTTTAAGATTTCCATTCATATATTCATTCTTCTCTTGGAAAGACCTGTATTTGTTCAAAACCTATGAAGAATTGTGTGTATTGGTATGAAACTATTTTTATATTATAGATGGCAGGTTGCAATTTTTTATTGGGCACAAAAATTTTGTTTTATCCAAATTTGTGTGGATGAAGATATTATGAGTTTAGTTAGCATATTTTTTGTTGAATCATTAAGTCTTGTGCAGCCTTTTATGCTGCACTTCATTTCAAATATTTTGCCAGAGTGGATCTCTATCTTTATCTTGCTGCTGCCTTCACCTTCTCTATTTTCTTTTATATGAATTATTTCCTACTGCCTGAATGTCCGAATTTTTCTATTGACTTGTAAAGTTGATGTGTTTTGCTACTATACTATTGATTATGAAGCTCTATGTATGCCGAGTTTCTTATTCTTACATCATCCCAGATCTATTTTATTATCTTAATTCAAGTTGTTTACTTAGAAGTTTAAATTCTTGGTTGTTGTCTCTTGGCTATCTAGATTTTGGTGCCATTTGGAGATTTAATTCTCTCTCTCTCTCTCTCTCTCTCTCTCTCTCATTAATAGGAGCATCAAATCAGGGATTTTGTGTCACGCCCCAAACCCAAAGGGGTTTAAAGCATGAGAAATACATCCCAAAGGTACTTGTAGATTTTTCCTTTTCAGCAAACCAAACTATTGGAGATCTTTGTTTTCCTTTCATTTCCATAGGATAAGAATATATAACCATAAATCTCCACATTACAAGTTAGAACTCTATAACACATTTATGAACAATAACTAAAAATCATGTGCTTCCACATAATACATGAATATATATTACAAAACTCTTGGATTACACAAAGTTACAATCTTATCAAGAATAAGAAATCTTAATATTGAGTCTATGCCTACCACGCCTAAGGTTAACAAACCTCAAGTGACCAACCTCCATAGAATTAATTAAGGTCTCGATGAACATAGCAAGATCGAGTCACCAACCATTTACAGCAAGAGTCTCCAAATTGAACATAGCACTCTAATCATCACCAAGGAAGTAAGCTCCATACCAAAGGTATAGCTAATAAATCTGAAAAGCTGTTAGAGGGTGGGATGAGCTAACGCCCAGTAAGTAACATATTTAATAGGGGTGGGGGAAATGCAAATTTCATCTTTAATAATAATAATATGACAAGAATGATTAAATAATGAAACACAAAGTTTCTCAAAGTAAATACCTTGAAACTATATACTATAATCTGTGAGCACTAACAATATAGTTTCCAAAGCCATAAAATCTAACATACTATAATTTTATCACAAAGATACCACACTACCACTTAGACCGGTCAGGGGATCCACCCATTTACAACTGGCATGATATTGTCCTCTCTGATATGCAGACTCTTGGCCCCATGGACATCGGCCTCACCCATACCCTCAAGGTTTTTCTCTCTCCCCATGGGCAGTAGAGAGAGTGCGTCAAATAGGACCTCTCTTGCATGTGGTCTCTTGGCCCCATGGGCAGCAGCCTCATCCACACATAATCAAGGAACCTCTTCGCCCCATAGGCAGCAGGGAAGAACGCGTCATCCAAAATGAAAGGGCACTGACCTGGATTTGATTCAATTGTCACAAAGACTACAGAGACCAAATCGGGTGATGACCAGAAAATCACACATGGCATGGTATTAAAACCCCATAAAGCTCACAGGTATACCTTTCCTTTCAAATACATAGTTTATAACCAGGTAGTTTCAGAAAAACCTTAAATAATCTAACTTCCACAAAGTTTGTAAGGTTTTTAACTTCATTCTTGTCAAAAGATTTTCTAACAATTTCCCACATAATAAGACAAGATAAGCATCTTTAAATTTTCTAATATACCATAAAATCTAAGATTTCCTTATCAAAGATTAAATAAAAGATGCTCATTTTTCCATATCAACAATTCATGCATTTCCCCAAATGCAATACCAAATATAATGCATTTTCATATATAATAATATATAATAGGGTCACAAAACAACACTTTTAAGAAAACATATATCCATATATAATTTTCCAAAATGTGTTTGACCCAAAAACAACATTTATGAAATATGGTTATTTTCCAAAAATCCCATTAAAAAGCTACTTACATTGCAACCCGCAAAAAACCTAATTCTCCAAGCTCCAAAGGAGATTAGCTAGAACCTCAACAATATCAAGCAAACCTAACACAATAAGCATAAAGCTTAAAATTGTATCTAACTACAATTTAGGAATTGCCAAATAAACACTTAATTAGGCAAGCCTAGTATTTAACCTCATCAATAATAATACATTCCACTTCCAAAATTTCTCAACAAATTGATTCACAAGGCATAAACTTCAATTATAAAGTTAACCCATTTAATATCATCTCCAACATTATGACTAGCTTCCATAAGATTTACACTACATCATCAAGAGACCCATGAAAGCAAAATCAAAATATCCTCCAAGACTAGAAATTTAGAACTTCAACTAACTTCAAATAAACCCAATAGCAATGGAAAAATTAGATTTACCAACCATCACATGTTATAACTCAAAACCCCTAAATTTTCCACCATACATAAACTTTAGGTAGTCATCATTAGCACAAATCATAAACCTACTCATCAAATAATTTCACCAATACAAAACCCATACATATAAACACATAAATATCACTTCCAATGCTCATAAATCACATAGATATCATTATCAAAGCTTAGACTAAAGAACCTCAAGAAAAAGCATATAAACCCACAAAAAAGATTGGAAATATTTACCTTAAATAAAAGATGAAGATGCTTAGAGGTTCATAAGGATTTTCCGGTGACATTGCTGGAAAAAGATGGTGGTGATGGTGGCATGGAGGTACCGGTGGGAGAGTGTGAGGGAGTGTGAGATGAGTGTTTGTATTTGTGAGAAGATGAAAAAGAAAACAAGAGTAGAGGACCCTTGTTGACCGGCCAAAAGAGAGAAAATGGATAGTGTGAAATGAGTGGTGGAGAATGGTGGGTAGGTGGGAGCATGTGGGACACTTAAAATATCAGACTCCTTCTTTTATTTTTTATTTTTATTTTTATTTTTTGTGACTGGGACGTTACATTTTGGCTACCTATCCGGATGCATTTCCAGATGATTCAACAGGAGAAGTAGTTAATAGGAGACTGGACCTTGAAATTCCTCAGTGTTAGGTTCTAAAAGTTTAGAACAATTGGAAAATCGTGAACACAAACTTGTCTAGATATGGATCTTAGAGTCTATAGGTATTATTGGACAATGCTCAATGTGATTTAAATTAAGATTCAAAAACATACAAGCTGTAGAAAGAAGATTTCATAATCTGTCTGGTTCGATCGATCGAAAGTCGTATCTGCAGAATTTTAATTAAGCTCAAACAATAGTTCAAGCCTATTAAGAATTAGGGTTTTAGATCTACTTCTCCTAACATATAAAGGAAACCCTAAGCATGTTGTTATAGGGCTTTTTAGAGAGAAAAGAGAGTGCCTTTTTTTGTATTTAGGGTTTTGTTCCTAAAAGGCTCTCTCATATCTTCTACTGGTGTTATTACTTGAAGAATCTCAAGATCCTGTATTGTAGAAGCTGTTGCCTTCTCTAGTCATCAAAGGTGCTGATGATCTAAACCTTCAAGGGTGGTCTTGGAGTCACAAACAGGAGAGTTTGTGTTGCTAGACCTTTGAGTGGGATCTCAAAGTCACAAACGTGGGTGTTTGTGTTTTGCAAAGGCCAAAGAAAGGAGTCCATGGTCTCGGAGCTTGCACGTAGTCGTGGCAGTAATTTTCTATTGATGGGTGGCAATAGGATGTTAGTGGTCTAAGTCGCTATTGTAAAATTTCGATTTTTTTTAGTGGATTTGCTTTTTATCTTGAGGATAGCTAGGTTAAACCCTCCCCAAGTTTTTTACCGGTTTGGTTTTCCTGGGTTATCATATTGTTGTGTTTTTTATTTTCCGCTGCTATACATTGATATGATATATTTGTGTTAACCTAGATTTGTCAATTTAACTAAGTAATCACTTGGCTAATTTCCTAGGTTAATCTGATTGTGGTTTTAAGGGGTCTAAAAACTATCAAGTGGTATCAGAGCGGGTAGCTCTTTTGTTTTAGATCTTTTGATCTAAGAGTTGATCCTTGACCCTTGTTGTCATGGATAATTTGATGTGTCTTTTTGATCATGTTTCTGCTCATGTTTCTGTTGATTTTATTGATGCCTGTGAAACTTTCCATAAGGAATTATTGAAATCTATGAAAATTGCTAAGAAATTCAAGGAAGAGTTAAAATTGGCTAATCTTGAAAAAGAAGAATTGATTGTGAGATTAGATGAATCTAATAAAAAGAATAAATTTTTGAGAAATCAAATTTTCTCTCAAGATGAGAAGATGAAAAGTTTGGAACAAGAGTTAGTTGAATCTAAAGCTAAAATTGAAAATTTGACTAATACCAAGCTTGCTGTTGATAACAGAAGTGTTTCTGTTTCTCTTAAGCCTAAAATTGAGAAAGTTTATATCCCTCATTTTAAGAGGAATAATAAAGAAAATGCTTATTTTCCTAGGCTAGACAAAGGTAAAAGTTCTGATGTAGACGCTGATGTTTCTAAACCTATGTCTAAACCTACTATTAGAGAGCATAATAAATCTGTTTTTGTGCCTACTTGTCACCTTTGTGGTGTTGTTGGTCATATTAGACCAAATTGTTCTTTGTTGAGGCAAAAACCAAAATTTGAGACTAGATTTGTTGTTAGGAATATTGATGTTCCTAAATTTGTTCCTGTTTGTCACTTTTGTGGAGTCTCCGGTCACATTCGTCCTAATTGTCATAAATTGAAATTTAAGCATTCAGTGTTTCAATCTAGGATATGTGATGATATTTCTCTTGCCATAAGTCCATATAAATTGTTTCATATTATTTTGAAAAATTTAAGCTTGTTGGCTAGTGAAAGGAATTTGCAGGATTTCAGTCTTTTTCAGAAGATTGGTGTAATCCCTCAAATATACTCTACTTCACATGGATTTTCACCTACAAAGCCGAAGACTCATGCTAGATGGGTGAGAAAAGATTCTCTAAGGTGAGTGTTGCTGACTTGTTCCTGATTTAATTCTTTCAATTATTTGTGGACATGTTTTGTTGCTGTTTTTGATTGTTTTATTTTTCTTGAGGATTACATGAATTATGATATCTCTCTCTTGATTTAGAACATGCTTGACATTGTGGAGAAACTTGAATAGAATGTGTTATATATGTGCTAAGTTATTTTTGATTTTGTATGAGTATGTACTAGTTTGTACATGTACTCATGGGTTAATTAATAAGTTGATATTTCTTGTTTGTGTACCCTTTATAGTTTAGTTAAGCACTGTCATGCATTACATTTGCATTGTTCATTTAGCATAATGTGTGTTTTTGTTTTTGGTCATAAATTTTTTTAAACCAAAAAGATTTTTGTGTTTTGTATTTCACATCTTGGATTTTTAATCAAGGATTGATCATATTATCTTTACATAACATGTTTATGTATATTGTTTAGGTTGGATGAGCTTCATTTATTGCACTTTATTAGTTTGAACTTTGTAGTGCATGTTGTGTGGGAAATATTTATAGTTTTTGATCACTTTGTCTTGATCTTGAAGTCACATGTCTTTGATTGTCGGACTTGAATCTTTTGAGAAAGGCATAAATGACCATTTCTTCACTGTTTACTAGTCAATCATGAACACCTTAGTGCATATCGTAAGATTTTGTACTCGAGAAAGTGTAGCACATGTACAAAAAGAACATAAGATATAGCCTCGGTTTAAATGTTAAAATTGGTGTGTATATTATTGGACTTAATGTTAAATCAATTAAATAAAATTGGTGTGTACATTATCCTAGCTATTTTAATAAGTTTCTGTTCAAATAAAATTGGTGTGTACAATATGAGGCAAAATCAAGAAACTTACATGATTGCAAGCTTATGATCTAGGACATGTGGGAGTTATATGATGTAACTCTTTTGGAGATAGTCTCTTTCAAATTCTATGTGATGAATTTTGTAGAAATTATGATTGATTTCTATTTACATATCACCTCACATGTTTTTCAAGCTTTTGCTAGTTATACACACTACACAAGTTACTCTTTACTAAACTTGGTACATTATATTGTGTGCGATCTTGTTATGGCCATCCAAGATTACATGTTCTTGAATTTTGATGCAAAATGTCTTTAATGTTTGAGTTTTGGAGACAAATTGGTTGAAAAACTTGTTTTTGGAAGATCTGGGTTGAATTCAAGTGTTTTTGAAAAACTTTTAATCTCATACTTATGTATTTCATTCATGAAATATTGTGCTTTGAGAAGTTTCTGCATTAAATTGCTCTATTTTTTTAAAATTTTATTTTTCCAGATTTTCGATCGATCAAATCTATCTCTTGACCGATCGAAATTGCAATTAAAAATTTTGATTTGCTTTTGCCTGACTCGATTGGTATTTGATCGATGCTCGATCGATCAAAACTGAAAAATTTTCAATTTTTAATTATTTGACCAATCTATTTTTTCATACATCATTTATGTTTAGAATTCACATGCATTGCATTGATTTTTTTGTGTCCATCTTGCAGTTTTGCAGTCATATCTCTCATTGTTTCACACATAACATGCATACACTTTGCTAAATTGGGTACTTAACTTGATTTAAAAATTGATTGATTAATTTTTGATTTATGTACCTTTTAGTATATGCTATTTTTATTTGTGAACTGCAGAAATTTTTTTTTCTTACGAGATATGATGGATAATCAATGTGTAAATATTTTCTCTACTCATGCAATTGTTTATGGGTTACATAGTGTCAAGTTTGCATTTATTGAAAGAGAGAATATTTTTTTTCATGTGTATACTCAACTTAGTTTTTAAGTTTGGTTGTTTGTCTTTATTTTTCCCACCTCCTAAATTTTCCCCAAAATTGTTATTTCCCAACACTTGTTTTGTGTTTCCTATTTTTATAGGGGGAGAAAAGTTTTTTTTTAAACCTTTGTTGTTTATAGGGGAGTTGTTGCTCTTCTTAGGGGGAGTTGTCTCTATTTTCTATAGAGTTGAATTGTTTTGTGTTCCCTTGATTCTCTATTTTCTCTTATCCTTTATTGCATATGTTTTCTCTTTATTGAGTTGTCTTTGTCAATACGTGACAAAAAGGGGGAGATTTTGATGAAATGTGAGAATGTGTGTGAATCTTGTTTGTTTTGTTTAGGGGGAGATAAAATTCTTTTTCAAAGGGGGAAAATATAAAAACTTTTTGATGTATCTAACTTAGGGGGAGAGTTAGAATTTACTTTTGTTTTTTATATTCTGTTTCATATTATTATTTATATGTCTTTCTTTCCACACATGCGGTGATGTGTTTGTTGAGTGTTTCAGGAAAGACAGGTACATTTTGATCAAGACCTTCTACCTCTTATTGGCAACTTCTAGGTTAGGAGTCTTAGATTGGGATTTGTAATGTAATTGGGCATTTTATTGTATTGGGTTATTCTTGTATTTGAGCATTTCATTTTGTATGAAAGTTTTGTCACGAATTGCCAAAGGGGGAGATTGTTAGAGCATCTCCAATAGTCATTGTATAGCTATTTTTGGAACACCAAATGCTATTGTTCATGCTCTAGCCGATTCTCTAAACTCCCAAATTCTCCAAATTTTTTTTTTAAGTTGCTACAGTGATTCTCTTAATTTACAGAACACTGTAGCAACTCCAAATCAATTTTTCTGCTTAAAAAATTATCTCAACTACTATTATATCAATTCTTTCTCTCTCCTCCGAATTTCTTTTTTTCTTTTTTTTTTTTCTCTCATTCTCCCCGTTTCTCACATAATCCAAACACAAAACACAAAACACAAAACAAAATCCAATTCTTAAAATAAAGTTGAATCAGAACAAGCAAATATGAAAAAAAAGAAAAGAAAAAAAGAAAAAAGAAAGAAAGAACAAGCCGATCTGACCCTAGTGGTGGGGAGGACGACGAGTGGCGGCGGCGGAGCGGAAGGCGTGGCGGCATAGAGAGCGGAGCGGAGCCATCTAACCCATCTATTCTTTCTCTCTCTACCTCTTTCTCCATTTCTTATTATAGAGAAAGTTGGATAATGTGTTGAAATCAATTAGAAAATGGAAAAAAAAAAAGTTGAGAAAGAGAGCTGGAGAAAGAAAGAGAGAGGGAGGTTCTGGAAAGTGGAAAGTAGAGAAAAAAGAAAGGGAGAGGATAGGGATATATGGTGAACGTGTGTGGTGGAGAAAAATCAAGAGAGAAAAAAAAGAGAGAAACGTATGGATGATAGAAAGAAAGAAAGGAAAAATAATATAAAAAAAGAAAGAACAATTTAGAAATTCTACTACAATATTTTCACAATAAATTTTAAGTAACATATTGTTATTAGCTAATATTGGTGAGTAAAAATATAATTTTAGCAGTGGGTTCAAATTAGAACTAGTAACAATTTTCTATATAAGATTTTGATGTGATTCTTGTGAAAGTATTGCGAAAAATGTTGTGAATATAATACTTTTCATTGAAAAATATAATTGTTGGGAATGAATATAAAAAGAATAAAGAATGAATGAAGAAATAATATTTAAATGAGATAGAGAATGGGATAGAGAATTTGTTGGAAAGTGTATTTGAAAAAGTGGGTAAGTAAATGTTAAATGTCACTATTCATTCTCCAAACAGTACAAAAATTTGGAGAAGCTGCTGGAGATGCCCTTGGGTTCTAAAAGTTTAGAACAATTGGCAAATTTTGAACACATACTTGTCTAGATATAGATCTTAAAGTCTATAGGTATTATTAGACAATGCTCAAAGTGATTCAAGTTAAGATTCAAACATACAAGCTGCAGAAAGAAGATTTCATAATCTATCTGGTTTGATCGATCGAAAGACAGGCTCGATTGATCGAAAGTCGTATCTGCAGAATTTGAATTAAGCCCAAATAGCAGTTCAAGCCTATAAAGAATTAGGGTTTCAGATCTACTTCTCCCAGTATATAAAGGAAACCCTAAACATGTTTTTATAGGGCTTTTTAGAGAGAAAAGAGAGTGCCTCTTTTGTATTTAGGGTTTTGTTTCTAAAAAGCTCTCTCATATCTTCTACCGGTGTTATTACTTGAAGAATCTCAAGATCCGGTATTGTAGAAGTTGCTGCCTTCTTTAGTCATCAAGGGTGCTGATGATCTAAACCTTCAAGGGTGGTCTTGGAGTCACAAACAGGAGAGTTTGTGTTGTTAAACCGTTGAGTGGGATCTCAAAGTCACAAACGTGGGTGTTTGTGTTTTGCAAAGGCCAAAGAAAGAAGGAGTTCGTAGTCTCAGAGCTTGCACGTGGTCGTTTCAGTAAGTTTCTACTGGTGGGTAGCAATAGGATGTTAGTGGTTTAGGTCGCTATTGTAAAACTTCGATTCTTTCTAGTGGATTTGCTTTTTATCTTGAGGATAGCTAGGTTAAATCCTCCCTAGGTTTTTTACCGGTTTGGTTTTCTTGGGTTACCATATTGTTGTGTTTTTTATTTTCCACTGCTATACATTGATATGATATATTTGTATTAACCTAGATTTGTTAATTTGACTAAGTAATCACTTGGCTAATTACCTAAGTTAATTTGATTGTGGTTTTAAGGGGTCTAGAAACTATCACTCAGTAACATTAGTCAGTCTGTTCCCAAATTGCAGCATGTATCTTGGTACCAAAGAAGGTGAAGAATATCCCTACCCCCCTCCTTTTTGGTTTATGAATACAATGTGATTTATTTTTTACCCAAGTCTTTTAATTATATGCTACTTAGAACTAAACATTATTTCTACACCAGTGTGATCCATGGAAATAGTAAATGCATATAGGAGTCCATAGAGCATAGATTAAAAATGAAAGATGGAAATGAAAAGAGACATAAAAAGGAAAAGCTTGTAGCCAATGCTTCTTGAACATTTCTCTTTCTAATTAAGTGATTCAAGCTCACCATTTAATTGAGTTTGAGAGCTTGAGGAGGAATGAATCGTAAAATCATATCATTGAATGATTATTGGGATTGCTTGATTATCTTTCGGTGGAAGTACTTTCTAAGATGAATGAACATATAAAAGAAAGTTACTAGTAGAGCTGAAAGAAATGGAAACCCAATCTGTCCAACTCTATAATGAAGCCTTTTTTTTTTTTTGGCATGCACACTGGAACTACTACTTTGATCCCCCTAAGATTCATTTTGCTGGGCAAGGCCTGCAAGATCAATGTTTTTGGTTAGAGCGATGTCCTCAGTCAACAGTTATGAAAATTTACATCCACGAACTATCATCAGGCAAAGGAAGGTAAATTAATTGATTAGGGGCTTGTTGAATGGTAATTAATCCATTTTTGTTTGCAAATGGCTCAGGATTTTGTCCACAGAAACCCTAGCTTCTCCACATTGCTGTCACTCGTGTGGTACCGAAGAACTTTCCTTGAAGGTGACAGGCAATAGTGCTCCTACTTTGTAGAAGGCACCATTGAATAACGGTTTCTTAATGCTCCCATCTTAACAATCTTAAGCCCACCATTTTCTCAGAGTTTCAGTTATTTTGTCACAGAGCAAATGCATTACTTGTCCTAAAAGCAGCATTCAAGTTCTCATGACTCATCAATACTGATGTCAGAGATGGGAATCCCAGTTTCATCTTTACAATTTATCACATCTATATTCTCCTTAATGCATTTGTAGTGCAGCTTCATTGCAAGCTGCAAGATCAGCCCCAAAAAGCACGAGTTTCCTTGGCTCATCTTCAGGGAGCTTCAACCTATAAACTTTGGAACTTATGCCTCTCTAAGCTCTCTTTATAGTTGCTCAAAAGATATTCTAAATACTGGGTATACCGGTGTATGCTGTTATCTCAATTTGTAGCTCCAATAACAATATTATATGGCCTACAAGGGCTGAGACTAGTTAAAAAAATAAGGCTTCAAAGAAACCCCGAGCAAGTTCTTAATATGCCCTCCAATTATGTAGGCAAAATATGCACTTCTCTCTCATAATTTGAAATCAGGGTAATGATTTGCAAAGCTTAATTGTAATACTCCAATTTTTTAATCCCATTAATTTAAACTGTCAATCACTCAATAATCCAACAATCTGCAAATGACCAAAATCATCTAGACCTTTTTCCAAGACAGAGTTCACTCCCAAAATAATATTTGAATATCAATCATGTTTAAAATAATAATAAAAAAGGTGTACTTGAAAACTCGATTGTGGAAAAAATGATCAAGGCTTAGAGCATCTCTAATAAACTCTTTAAACCCATTTTTGAAGGGCAAACTCACAACAAATCAGCTCCAACAATCTCTCCAAAATTCAAATTTTTGCAATTATTATTATTATTTTTTTAGAATTGCTACAGTAGCTCTCTTGACCAAGTGAGCACCATAGCAACTTCAAATCATTTTTTTCTCTTAAAATAATCCACACCTGAATAAATTTGAATAAAAAATTTAGCATATCTGATTAAATTTTCAGCTTTTTCTCAATGGCTACAAATGACAACAAAACATAAAACGCAATCAATTACAAAACACATAAAACTAATGATATCAAAAGAAATTAATTAAGGAAAAAAAAAAAAAAAACACAAATTTGACCCATCGTGGTTGCATGTTGCTAGCGGTGGGGATGAGGACGGTGATGTAGGCAGAGTAGGCAACAGAGGACGAAGATGCTTTCTCTATCTCTGGAGCATTTTCTTCTTCAGACTCTCTCTCCCTTTCTGTCTGATCATCTTGAGAAGGTGAACAGTTTGTGAACAAAAATAAAAGAAAAATGTTATGTCCACAATATTTTTACAACAAAATAAAATGTGTGGCTTTTATTGTTTTATTTTTTTTGATGGATGAAAGGTATGGGTGTGCATTGTGGCCTTTAAATGATATTTTTTTTTTATTAAAGCCTAATGATAAGAATAAGAAAATAATTCCTTAAATTAAGATTAAATTGTGTTTTTTATTAAAAAAAAATGAAAAGAGATAATGATAAATTAATGAATATTAATTATTAAAAGATGAAAACTGATGCATTTTTTAGGGATGAATTAATGAATAAACTCATTCTGAAAATGTACATAAATTTGATACATTTTAAATTACATAAAATTTTAAAGGATTTGCATAAAAGTAACGTAGATTTTATAAAGACTAACAAATAAAGATGTGTGAAAATTAAAATTAGACTGTTAACAATATATGTTACTAGAAATTTTAAAAATTATGGCTATTAGAAATTTGGAAAGAATAAAGAATGATTAAAGAAAGAATAAAGAATGAATGAAGAAATAATATTTAAATGGAATAGAGAAATGATAGAGGGTAGGTTAAAAAGTGTATTTAAAAAAGTAAGTAAAAAATAAAAATAACTATTCACTCCCTAAACAATATAAAAATTTGGAGATGTTATTGGAGATGTTCTTAGGGCTTGAAGAACTTGAAGGACAACAAATCTCTAACAAGCCCAGGCTAGAGATTTGTTGTGAAGACTGTTCAATCCATCTTCCAACTAAAGTCAAGAAGATCTCTTGTTCAAGTTCTTTGAAGTTCTATTGGAATTAAGCTAAAAAGCCTCCATAAACTTCAACAAACTCAAATCTTTGAAGCTCAACGGATCAAGCCTCTAAAGTTCCGAAGAATTTCAACCTACGAGCCTTCACATTCGAAGACTTGAAGAACAATAAATCTCTAATAAACTCAAAGCTAGAGATTTGTTGTGAAGATCATTCAATCCATCTTCCAACCAAAGTAAAAAAGATCTCTTGTTCGAGTCAAGTTTAAAGAAGGTAGAATTAGAGGGTATTCTTTTGTAAAAGAATTGAAATAGAGATTGTACTCATTATTTGGAGATTCTAGCCTTTTGCCCTTAATTTTTAAAAAATTTAGCAATATGCCCCTATTTCGAAACTATATAGGGATATGCCCCTGTTTCGATACTCGATTACCTTAAAATCGAGTTTCAATGAAATACTCGATTCGTAGAAAATCGAGTTATGCCGAATAAAACTAAAAAAAAAAAGCTTGGAACTCGATTTTAGGGAAGTCAAGTTTCAAAACGCCGCTATAGGGCTTTAAAACGTCACTATAGGGCTTAAAAACGCCATTATAGGGCCCCTTGAACTTGGTATGAGGACTTATAAAAATTTTTTGCAGGAAAACGCCGCTATAGGGCTCTAAAATGTCACTGTAGGGCCTAAAAACGCCACTATAGGGCACCCAGAATAGGGCGATTACACTTAAAATTTTTTTTGCAGGAAAACGCCGCTATAGGGCCTTAAAACGTCACTATAGGGCTTAAAAACGCTATAGGGCTCCCTGAATATGGGGCAATCACACTTATAAAATTTTTTTTTGCATGGAACTCGATTTCCTGAAACTCGAGTTCCATGGAAAATTTTTTAATTTTTTATATTTTTTTTTTTTAAGTTTGATCGGGCATAACTCGATTTTCTACAAATCGAGTATTTAATTAAATTCGATTTTAGGATAATCGAGTATCGAAACAGGGGCACGCTCCTATATAGTTTGCAAACAGGGGCATATTGCCAATTTTTTTTAAAATTAAGGGTAAAATGCCAGAATCTCCCTCATTATTTATCAATACAAATTTATATTTGCAAACCATATTTCTTTTCAATTGTTTGATTTTTTGCAATTGAGAAATTTTGTGTTTACACTTATGTTCTTAACATGTATGTCAAATTTCGTTTAAATTGGATGTTATTACTATGCAATCAATAAACTAATTTTTTGTATACAATTTTAGATTACAAAAACTTGAAATTTTAACATTTGTTTGATGACATAGCAACTGATTTTTTATCTTCTTAAAATTTTGCAAACATGAAAAATATAATAAAAACATGCAATTCAACGATTAGATTTTTAAAATTCACACTCAATAGAAAGATATATGAAGAGTTTGTAGAATTTTTCTTCAAACTAGTTTCGATAAAAACTTTGTTCACCATATATAATGTAAATAATGCGAAAAAAATATTGAAATATCAATTATTCAGTTCATTGACACAAAAAGAGAGTTCACCATATTGCGTTGTTTATGGTATAGTGGCATACAGCAGGAGCTGCCTACTTACCCTCATATGCTCGAAACAGTTAACCAATCTTATTCAGTTTTGCCATGCCGTCGATTTTCACTTGCTGAGATCAAGACAGCTACCAATAACTTCAATGATAATATAGTAATTGGCGAGGGTCGTTATGGGAAAGTAAACCAGGGTTTTATTGATGACCGTACCATAAGCGTTGCAATAAAGGGTGTGAATATCATCAATTCATGGCGGAGATTTCACGAGTTAAGGACCGAGATGCTGGTGCTTTGCCAGCTACGCCACCCTAACCTTGTCTGTCTCATCGGATATTGTTTCCAAGATGAACAAGATGGGTTCCTTGTCTTCGAGTTCGTGGTCAATGGAAACCTCGCGAGACACCTCTATGCCACTAACCTCGATCACGATCCGGTCCCATGGAAACGAAGACTACAGATTTGCGTTGGAGTGGCGCGTGGGCTGCACTGCCTTCAAACTGGGTTGAAGCATACCAGAGTGTTTTATGGTATACGTTGACATTGCCACTTCTTGTGTGCAAAATCGAGCTGAACGTCGACCAACCATGGGTGAAGTGCAGGTATGCCTTGAACATGCACTGGAGCTACAAGAGAGCGCAGATGCTGATACTGCTGCTACTAGTGGTGACTGTAACTATTGTTTTGGTGAATATACTTGTAATGCTTCTTCAGGAGACGCTTCTCCAATTGATATGCGGTGGAAAACAGCTTCAGGGAGCACCACATCTACTGAAGAATTGTCCTTGGAAACCACAATGCCAAACGGTCAAATATGATTAACCACAAACAATTCACAGGTATGTGTTTTTTCAGTTTTTGGATTGGTTTTGTCTTTATAATCTTTTATTACTGATGGAGTTCATGGTCTGTGTAATTGCTGAGAAAATGTGGCAAAAGAGACACAAGCTTTTCCCTTACCTAAAGTTATTGGGATGGGGAATCCTGATGTTTAAATAGTTTATTGCGATATTTTTATTCCTATGCCATGTAATACTCCTTGTACTGAGTTGTTCACTATGGAATTCATCACTAAGTTGATATTGATGATGTGCTGATATGGTAAGTTTATATAATGTTGTCTAGTCTTGCAAACTATTATTTTCTTTGGTCTCTCAATTCTTACAAACTCTGTTTCTTCTCCCCTTTGGTTTCTCAATTCTCTTCAAAGCATTTGAAGCAATGGTCATTTTGAACTTCTATTATGAAAACTCATCAAAGAAGGCTTGGACAATAGTACATTAGAATATTTAGTAGTCTTCCTAGATATTCTAATTCTGCAATTCAACTCCCCGTCGATAAGAGTATGTGCTAATGCTATTTTTTCTATATATATATAAAAAAAAAAAATGATCATTTTGAGTACTTTTTTTCAATCTTGCCAACTTGGGATAATTAATCAATTGTTCAATTGTAATGTGCTTAGTTTGTCTTGGGGTGTAATTTTTGGGTGGATTCATGTTACAATACATATTTAACAATCCCATTTTGGAATATACATACCATATGTTTAACAAAATGTTTCACTCACTCTTGCATTAGTTTAAAGTTGACTTCATGGTTTGTTCCTCTAGGTTTTAGTTGCCTGGTCATCTCATTTTTTCTCTTGTGCATTTAGTCTTACTTGGCCATCAACCTATTTGTCAATTTAGTACGTTCTCTTGCATTAGGTTAAGTCAATTTCATGGTTTATGCCTCTTGGTTTTAGTTGTCATTGGTCATCTCATTTTTTCTCATGTGCATTTAGGCTTGCTAGGCCATCAACGTCATTGACAATATACTAGTACAACAGAACTTTCCACCATCAAAGCCCACTTTACAACATTAGAGTATTTAGTAATCTTACTCGATAGAAGTGTTTTATGAATTAAGTCTTTTGTATTAATGTATGTCTATAACTAATCAGTTACAACTTTAAATTTTCAATGGTTGAGATAATCTAGAGATATAGTCACTAGATAGCATGTTTTATAACTTATTTGTGGTAAAACGATGCTGCTGCAAATTTTTATTTGATTCTTTGTTTGGCCACATGAGGAAAGAAACATTTAAGCTAAGCCAATTTTGAAGACTTGAACACTAGCTTGGTGTTCATGAGCTAATAAGACCAAGAGATCAAATTGATAATGTGATTGCTCTTAAAAGTAAAAAGTAAGGAAAAAAAAATCTGAATTATCATAGCACAACTCACTAAACTGGTGACTATATCACCAACTACAATTCTCTAATTGTATCATACTTGAACTACACATGCTTAACCCAAAAGCTAGTTTGTCCTAATTTATAGTTTTATTGGTTTAGTTTTAGTTTTATTTTTTTATTTTTTTTATGACATACAATTAATATTTTTATTTAACTTTGTGACTATTCTTTGTTGTTGGAAATCCTGGTCCAAACCTTACTAAGTTATCTTAATACCATTTAAGTTTGTTGAATTGAATTTTAACCTAATTGTATCTATAAGTGGGGAATAATATGTTTGATCTTCTTTAAGGTTCATATAAAACAACCATTGAAGGTAAGCATTCTCCTGCATATATAACACTAACATAACTTGGTGTGTTTTTGCACAATGACTGTAAAATAAGATAGAATTTTTTTTCCCTATTATCTAAATTGCATGAAAAATCATTAATATTTCTTGTAAGAAGGGTTTGCATGCCTAAGAACTAAGAAGAGTTTTCCCCCTATCAAGGTACCAAAGAACTTACCTTGAAGGTGACAGGAAATAGTACTCCTACTTTTTAGAAGGCTCTGTTGAATAACGTTTTCTTGATGCTCCCATTTTAACAATCTTACGCCCACCATTTTCTCTTAGAGTTTCCGTTATTTTTTCACGAAGAGCAGATGCATTACTTGTCCCAACTCCAAAAGAGCAGCATTCAAGTTCTTACGACTTACCCATATTGATGTTAGATATGAGAATCCTAGTTTCATCTCTATAATTTATCACATCTATCTTCTCCTCAATGCATTTGTAGTGCAGCTTCATTGGAAGTTGCAATATCAGCCCCAAAAAGCACAAGTTTTCTTGGCTCATCAGGGAGCTTCATCCAATAAACCTCTAATCATGTGGACAAAATATGCACATCTCTCCCATAATGTGACATTAGAGCAATGATTTGCAAAGCCTAAATGTAACACTCCAATTTTTTAATCCTAGAAATATAAACTGCAAAATGGCTCAAATACCACTGTTGGCCAAAATATTTTGCGATCTACCATTGTTTACGAAATATTTAGCAATTTACCACTTTTTTGTAACTCGAGTTCATGAAACTCGATTTTTACACATTACTCGAGTTCTACAAAATCGAGTTTCTCAAAAATGTGCCATAGTGGCACCCGCTGATCTGACATTTTTAATTGAAAAATCCACGTGGAAATCAAGTTTATAAAACTTGAGTTCCTTATTTAAAAATAAGGTTTCATGTTTGTACACAACCAAAGGTTTAGCTTTTTCAGATTGTGCTTTTTGAAAAAGTGGCGGTTTTAAAAAGTGTAGTATGAAATCGAACTTTTTTTAAACTATCAAAAAATGCTTTTTGAAAAAATTGAGTGTTTGACTAACACTTATAAAAGTGGTAATTTGAGTTATAAGTTACCAAAAAGAACAACAGTATATAAATATATATATATATATATAAAGAGAATTCTTTGTTTTAATTACCTCTCTTAATGCAAGTAATAGACATAATATTTTCACAAAAATTTCACAATAAAGTCTATATGACAAGTTGTTAATGGTAGGAAAAAAAAAAAATAAAGTCACGAGTAGGTTCAAACGAGAACCAATAACAACTTACTATGTAAACTTTATCATAAAATTGTTATAAAAATATTCTATCAATAACACTATTTTTTTTCTAAAGAAAAATAGTACTAATTTAAAAAGTTTAGGAATATAGTAAAATGTCGCAATATTTTTACCATATTCTTTGTTTTTAGTTGTGGTCAATCCTAGTTTAATATTTTATTAATTTATTTAATTTTATTTTGACATATGAAAGATTTGACACCTTATCTGTTGTGAAAATTTGTTGTGTTTTAACACAATTGTAATTTTTTTTTAGTGAATTTCCTTACATGATGTACACGTATCCCACTCAAACTACCTTTATTTATTTATTTTTTCCTTCACATTTTTCTCATCCACCTATTTCTTCTCCATTCCCATCAAATATCTTTTCTTTTCCTCCACTCACCATCTTATCTCTTCTTCAATTATTCTTCTTCACCCAAAAGACAGTTCTTCTTCATCACCCAAAAGACAAGAAGAAAGAAATATATTATACACACAAAAAAAAAAAAAAAAAAAAAAAAAAAAGAGAGAAGAAGAAGCTCACAACAGAAGAAGAAGAAGAAGAAGCCCGCAGTAGTAGTGGGTTTATGGGTTTATGTTGGAATTGAAAATGGCACATTTGATTTAGAATTTTGCAATCTGTTTGGTTGGTTAGAAGTTAGAGGAAAGGAAAAGAAAGAAGAACCATTACTACCTGCACGGTGCAATTTTTCTTTTGGGCTTCTTGCAATTAACGAGGAGGGAGCATAGAGTGTAGAGAAATTCTTCTTGTACATGACGGTATTTTTTTTTTAATTTTTTTTTTATAGAGATCTTGGTAAAATTGGGATTTCAAAATAAAAATAAGGGTAGTTTAGGGATAATGCTGAAAATGACCGACAGTAACATGATATCTATATTTGCATTTTCAGCATTGTAGCTCCAAGGTCCAATATGAAAACGTGATAGTTCTTCATATTTGGAAAAGCCACTTTTTGATAACGCGTGATGGCAATAATTTACCAAACACGCATTTTGGATTTTGGACTTGGAAATGTGCATTTTGGGCTCTAAAAGGGTAACCAAATGCACACGTATCAATCTTCACCTTCTTAGTTAACTAGAAGACCCACTAGCTACTTTTCTTGGGTTGTGTTTTTTCAGTGTGTTTTCTTGTCCTAGTGCTTAGGCTAGTTGGTTTAGCCTATGGTAGCCCCAGGACCCCCTTATACATACATTACTTTATTCTTTAATAAAATTGATAAAACACGAAAGTGCCTCTTCACTATCGTCAGTATGTTCCTTATCATTCTTAATGGACGAACCAGACTTCCTGTCAAGAAGAAAGAAAGTGAAGATGAAAAACACCTAGATGAGGCCAGCCAAGGACCCTCCGATGGTTCAATTAGTAAATCTCTCTTAGGAAATCTCTAATGTATTATGTAGCTTAGTGTATATGAAATTGTGTCTTTCACTTGCTCTTTATGACTTTATATAGCCATCTGATGAGTTATTGAAAAGTCTGTTGATCTCCCCTTGGCATTGTGCCTGAGCTAGGTGATTAATAGTTGAGCGGATCATAAAGATGTTTGTAACGGACATGAGGCGGCTCATGAAAGCATTTGTTAATGACTTTGTAATTTTTTCATGCATCTGACTTGAATAAGAGAGTTATGTCTAACTTGAATGCGCTTACAGTTGTCCATATAATGGATGACCATTTGTATGCTACTTGTCAAAAATGATGTTACCTTTTTTAGTCAACAAAAAGAAAAAAAAGAAAAAAAGAGAGAGATAGGAAATAGTTTTTGTTTGTTATAGAACTATGGAATTGGTAGTGTTGGGAGAGAGAGAGTAATGATGTGAAGGAAAGGATACATAGGTGAAAATTGAGAAGACAAGCATATGGGACACGCTATGGGACATGTTGAAGTGAAAGAAGACAGCATGTGGGACACATTGAAGTAACACATTGAAGTGAAAGAAGAGAGCTTGTTGACGTCAATTTTCTGGTAATCGAGTTAAAACTAGAGTAACACATTATAAGCTACTCAAGCTTATTGAACTCAAGTTCCAGGTGGCTTTTTTAAATTAAAAAAGTCCAGCTCATCGGGTGCCACGGTGGCTATTTTTAATGGAACTCGAGTTCTTGGAACTAGAGTTATATGGAAAACTCGAGTTTGAAGAATTGAATTTCAAAATAGTGGTATGTCTCCAAATATTTTCAAAATAGTGGTAGATCGCAAAATATTTCGGCCAATAGTGTTATTTGGCCATTTTGGCCCCGCAAAATGAGGTCTCCTAATTGAATATATTTAGTCATTGAGTCAATCATTCAATAATCCAGTAATCTCCCAAATCATCTAGACCTTTTTCAAAAACAAAGTACACTTCCAAAATAATATTTGAATCTCAACAATGTATATAAAGAAGTGTGCTTGAAAACTCAATTATAGTCTACTTCAAGGCAAAAATGATCAGGACTTAGCATTATCTTATGTTTATAAAACTATGTAGTTGTGGGGAGTGAACTCTGACTAGACCCGAGGACCAAAACCCAAAAGGTAAATTCGAGGAACTAGCCTAGCCCAAGGTATGAATAAAGAAGAAATGGCCCTCTGGTGAATAGGAACTAGCCGGGCTTACAGCCGTGGAAGTCTAGGATAATCTTCGCAAGGAACATAAATAAGGTAACCCCTTTAACCTATCTTCTCGAGGTCACTAAGGTACCTCGGATAGCAACTTCCACCCTCATGTAGGACTGCCCATATTCTACATTTTTCCCGAGGGACACGACGAAGAAAATGCAGATCCTAATGAAACAGTCACATTTGCATTAATGAGATCTCCTACCTAATGTCAACCACATTAAATAGTGAATGACTAGTTTGAATAGTGGAAACATCTCCAAAAGTCTTTCTTCAAGATCATGAAATGTCAAGGTAGAGGGTTGAGCTTGACGGGATAAATATTCCCCAAAATCTAGTTGGGAGCTGGACAGTTGGAAGAGGAGGGAAAAATGTCCGTAAAAGGAGGAGAAAGACAATAGGAGAAGGTTGGAAGAGGAGGGGAAAATGTCCGTAAAAGAAGGAGAAGGACAATAGGAGAAGGGGTTTAGAAAAATAGAGAGAGAAAGTCTAGGGAAGAGAGAGAGAGAGAGAGAGAGAGAGAGAGAGAGAGTTAAAGAGTTTTTCTTGTGTATCTTTATACTTGAATCCTTCCTATGTTCCTTGAGAACATTGTTCCTTCATATATGAAAGCTTGATTCTGTCTACATTTGTTTTTTAATCTAATGTCTAATCTTTTCATTGTGGATCTTTTCCTCATCTTTTAGAAATTAGTTGTGTAGATCAAGAACCTTTGTCATTGTTTAGTCTTTGGGTGTTTTGGCTCCCACAATAGTAAAACTATATAGTGTAAATTATTTGAAAAATATTGAAATAACCGATGATGTTACACAACCGATTAAATGGACAAAACTTAAATACAGTATCTTAAGTGTTGTTTCTTAGGTTTTTCTTTTAAAATTTAGCCATGTGACTATACTTAACTAAAAAATGCACTTTCATCCCATGAAAATGTATTGAATGAAAATTAATATTTAGTTCTATTACAAGTTGTTTGAGCTGACCAGTACCAAAATATCTAGCTAACATAGATACTAGAATTGTCAATTTTCTTGCTGGTATAAGAACGAGTTTGTGTATGTCTATGAAAAGATAGTGGTCCAAGTGAGAATTACTGTTGCAATCACATCTCAATTGCATGTATAAGGTTATTGAATGAATAAAATGAAAATATCAGCAATAAAGCAAATTCCAATAAACTTTATTAGGAATTTGAGCTGTAGTGCAAGAGCAAAAGAATTAGTTAAACCCCCCTTTAAAGTAGATTTTGTGCACAAAAATCCCCCACCTCCCAATAGAGACTTTTCATTAATTTGATTTTCTTTTCAGGTGCATAGAAACTTTAGGATGAATATTTTATAAATGGTTATTGTGTATATGAGAGCTTTTGGAGCATACATAGCCTTATAGGGTAAGTCATTTCGTTGTTGTAGTAACATCTTTTCTTTTTTTTTTTCGGTCTACGTTGAGCTTCTGTACTGCGCAAAAATTTCCATTTAAATTATACTAATTAGATACCTTTGTGGATTGATCCATTTGTTCAATGGTTGGACTTACTATGTCCCTCATTCATTCTCATTAAAGTTATCCATAATAATAATAAAAACATAATATTCGTCCAAAAAAAAAAAACATATTAGAATTATATAATGGGACATCAAGGTGCCTTTCAATTTCTTTAAAAGGTTTTAGGGGGCTACATCTTTCAATTTACATAATGTGGTTAGCCCAATTTAATATGTTGATGATTCATAGTTGACCCTAAATTTGGAGACTAAAGCTTTGTAATTGTTGTGATATTTAGAGGATGCAAATATTCTTGAGAGTGAGTAGATAACTAGGATTGGAAGCAAAGAGCAAATCTTTTAAGATGGACTTCAGGAACATGCCCAAAAATAATATATTTCTCCTTGGCCACTTTTATATTTAAATAAACCATTTTTTAATTTTTATTGGATAAATTTTTATCATTTATTCTATTTTTCTATTTTTAAATTAATATAAAAGAAAGTCTTTGAATATGCATAAAGATGCTAAATAACCATTTGCATTATGATTAACTTTTTATTAAAAAAAAATAGACCTCTAAATACAGGAGCAGCACGTGCCTTGCACGTGCCTCTCCAACTAGTAATATTATATATAATAAAAGTTGGGCTTAGACGTTGTGGTTGCGCCAAGTGCCTTTACCAAATTGCAGAAATTTTAATAAATTTTTAGATTTTAAGAATAAATATATACATATTTTTTGGATAAATATGATAGATCAAGTAATGAAAAAAAGTAGTATTTGATTTACAACTATAACAATTGTGTTTATCTAAAATGTTATCAACAAACCCTAAAATCAATAGAATAGAATTACCTAAGGATAGAATTTAAATAAAAAAAGAGATTCTTTCATCTTGATGCTTTTTAAATATATATTATTTTTCTTCTTCTATAATTTCTAAATTGATAAAAATCATAATTTGATTACAATCCAAATTCTTCATTTGATCCTTTTCTTATAATAATATATAAGTTGATAAGAATCTTAATTAAAAAAATCAATGTAGTACACGTAAAAAAAGGTCCATCTAATCCTTCTTCTTTTTGTTATTTAAATTATATTACTACATGTAAAATCTTTAAAAAAATAAAAAAACAAAAAAAAAAAACCTTACTACACATAAAAATTGCAGAAAAGTTTTTAGATTAAAAAAAAAAAAGATATAATTTTTCTTTTCCAATAATTTCTAAGTTGATAAAAATCTTAATTTCATTATAATCCAAATTCTTCATCTAATCCTTTCTTAAAGTACACGTTAAAGTCCATCTAATTTCAGCTTCATACACCTCTATAAATTAGACTGACATTAGACCTTTTGTTCATATCAACTTCTTCAATGTGGAGTGTATATATATAAGATAATTCATAATAAATACCTACCATATAGTTTTTTTCCTCTATTATTCCCTTCTTCTCCCTACAACCTTACACATATGTATTTGTTTACTCTAATTTTTTTTAATGTATTTGTTTAATTTAATTTAATTTTTTTCCATCAAATTGAATATGTTTTATGTATTTTTGTCTTTTATTTAACCTAATTTCCTAAAGTTTTATCCTATTTATTTGGTTATTGTTTGAGCATCAATCATTAAATAGAGTTAGACATGATTTTTTATTATTTTGTATATCATATATGAATTACACTCAATAATAGTACACTTCTGTTTTCGTTTAGTACAGTTTCATTTGAAGTTCTGCATATTGGACAAATTGCTTCAACATAAACACCACGCCTAGATAAATTGTCCATTGCAAGTGTAAGGACACGATTTGGTGACGAACCTAAACAGTATTGGGTTCGTACGTAAAAGGCCCAGACAATATGATTTGTAGAGCGTGGGTGTAAAGAGCTAGATTAACGGTGGTATCTACCTCCAAAATTTTCTTTCAAGCCCATACCATGTTTTCCTTCTCTTTTGTTGGTATAATCAACGTCTTTTCTTAAATCCCTAGTGTTACTCTCTCTCCTTCTCTTCTTCCTTTTTTCTCTTCAGTTTTATGTGTGTTCTCCTTTTTTTTTCGATCCCCTTCTCCATGTTCCTCTTTTAGTTTATATACTCCCCTGCGCGATCCATCTTCACCGAACACGTGTAGATTGTGCCCAGGGGATTTCTTTCTGTCCCATCTGGCGCCTCCTGGAACTTCCTACGGGTAGCTGTAAGGCTGCTTTCCTGCTGCTCAGGTATCACCTCCACATTAATGCGGCCAGAGAGTTGGTTGAGAGGTCATTAATGCGGAGGCAGCTATAGTTTTAGATATTTGTTGGCCTTATCTCTTTCATCTTTAGTCGGCTACTCTACCCCTTGAGATGACCTACTTCTGAGGTCTGATCGTGGTGAT